>NW_025534012.1:150000-309760 GCF_020615455.1 Coregonus clupeaformis | reverse complement strand
CAAATCCAGAAAAAACACATGTAAAAAAAATATGAATTGATTTGCATTTTAATGAGGGAAGCAAGTATTTTGACCCTCTGCAAAACATGACTTAGTACTTGGTGGCAAACACCTGTTGGCAATCACAGATATTGACGCTTTTGTAGTTGGGCACCAGGTTTGCACACATCTCAGGAGGAATTTTTGTTCCACTCCTCTTTGCAGATCTTCTCCAAGTCATTAAGGTTTCAGGCTGACGTTGGGTACCTCGAACCTTCAGCTCCTCCACAGATTTTCTATGGGATTAAGGTCTGAGACTGCCAAGGGCCACTCCAGGACCTTAATGTGCTTCTTCTGGAGCAACTCCTTTGCCGCTTGGCTGTGTTTTGGGTCATTGTCATGCTGGAATACCCATCCACGATCCATTTTCAATGCCCTGGCTGAGGGAAGGAGGTTTCACCTCAAGATTTGACATAGTACATTGCCCTGGCCCATCATCCCCTTGATGTGAAGTTGTCCTGTCCCCTTAGAAGAAAAACACCCCCTAAAGCATGTTTCCACCTCCATGTTTGACTTCGTGGGATGGTGTTCTTGGGGTCATAGGTGTATCTTCCTCCTACAAACCCGCGAATTGAGTTGATGCCAAAGAGCTCGATTTTGGTCTCATCTGACCACAACACTTTCACCCAGTTCTCTCTGAATCATTCAGATGTTAATTGGCAAACTTCAGACGGGCCTGTATATACAGTGGGGGAAAAGTATTTAGTCAGCCACACCGCAAGTTCTCCCACTTAAAAAGATGAGAGAGGCCTGTAATTTATCATAGGTACATCACCTATGACAGACAAATTGAGGAAAAAAATCCAGAAAATCACATTGTAGGATTTTAATGAATTTATTTGCAAATTATGGTGGAAAATAAGTATTTGGTCACCTTACAAACAGCAAGATTTTTGGCTCTCAAGTAGACCTGTAACTTCTACTTTAAGAGGCTCCTACCTTCCACTGCTATCTGTATTAATGGCACTCTGTTTGAACTTGTTATCAGTATAAAAAGACACCTGTCCACAACCCTCAAACAGTCACACTCCAAACCCACTATGGCCAAGACCAAAGAGCTGTCAAAGGACACGAAACAAAATTGTAGACCTGCACCAGGCTGGGAAGACTGAATCTGCAATAGGTAAGCAGCTTATTTGAAGAAATCAACTGTGGGAGCAATTATTAGAAAATGGAAGACATACAAGACCACTGATAATCTCCCCCGATCTGGGGCTCCACGCAAGATCTCACCCCCGTGGGGGGTCAAAATGATCACAAGAACGTGAGCAAAAATCCCAGAATGACACAGGGGGACCTAGTGAATGACCTGCAGAGAGCTGGGATCAGCAATGTGCTTCACCATCAGTAACACAATTACGCCGCCAGGGACTCAAATCCTCCACAAACAGACGTGTCCCCTGCTTATGGCCAGTACATGTCCAGGCCCGTCTGAAGTTTGCTAGAGTGCATTTGGATGATCCAGAAGAGGATTGGGAGAATGTCATATGGTCAGATGAAACCAAAATAGAACTTTTGGTAAAAACTCAACTCGCTTTTGCTTGAGGACAAAGAATGCTGAGTTGTAATTCAAAGAACACCATACCTACTGTGAAGCATGGGGGTGGGAAACATCATGCTTTGGGGCTGTTTTTTCTGCAAAGGGACCAGGACGATTGATCCGTGTAAAGGAAAGAATGAATGGGGCCATGTATCGCGACATTTTGAGTGAAAAACCTCCTTCCATCAGCAAGGGCATTGGCGAAACGGTTGGCCTTTCAGCATGACAATGATCCCAAACACACTGCCTGGGCACTCCTATGAGTGGCTTTGTAAGAAGTATTTAAGGTTCTGAGGCTTCAGCTAGTTCCCAGATTCAACCCCATAGAAAATCTTGGAGGGAGTTGCCCAGCGAGCAGCCCCAAAATATCACTGCTCTAGAGGAGGAATGGGCCAAAATACCAGCAACAGTGTGTGAAAACTCGGTGAAGACTTACAGAACGCTTGACTCCAGTCATTGCCAATAAAGGGTATATAACAAAGTATTGAGAAATTTTTGTTATTGACCAAATACTTATTTTCCACCACATAATTTGCAATTTAATCATTAAAAAATCTTACAATAAGATTTTCTGGAATTTTTTTTCTCATTTTTTGTCTGTCATAGTTGACGGTACCTATGATGAAAATTACAGGCCTCTCTCATCTTTTTAAGTGGGAGAAGTTGCACAATTGGTGGCTGACTAAATACTTTTTTCCCCACTGTATAGTGCTTTCTTGAGCAGGGGGGACCTTGCGGGCGCTGCAGGATTTCAGTCCTTCACGGGCGTAGTGTGTTACCAATTGTTTTCTTGGTAACTATGGTCCCAGCTGCCTTGTAAGATCATTGACAAGATCCTCCGTGTAGTTCTGGGCTGATTCTTTACCGTTCTCATGATCATTGCAACTCCACTAGGTGAGATCTTGCAGGACCAGGCCGAGGGGAGATTGACAGTTATTTTGTGTTTCTTCCATTCGCGAATAATCGCACCAACTGTTGTCACCTTCTCACCAAGCTGCTTGGCTGATGGTCTTGTAGCCCATTCCAGCCTTGTGTAGGTCTACAATCTTGTCCCTGACATCCTTGGAGAGCTCTTTTGTCTTGGCCATGGTGGAGAGTTTGGAATCTGATTGATTGATTGCTTCTGTGGACATGTGTCTTTTATACAGGTAACAAGCTGAGATTAGGAGCACTCCCAGACACCTGGGAGACAGAAATCTTTCTGATTGAGGGGGGTCAAATACTTTTTCCCTAATTAAAATGCAAATCAATACATAACATTTTTGACATGCGTTTTTCTGGATCTTTTGTTGTTATTCTATCTCTCACTGTTCAAATAAACCTACCATTAAAATTATAGACTGATCATTTCTTTGTCCAGTGGGCAAACGTCTAAAAAATCAGCAGGGGATCAAATACTTTTTCCCTCACTGTAGTTATCCTCTCCCCTCATTCCTTCAGTGATCGAGTCAATGCATGGGGCGCGCTTCTTCACGAAGCTAGATCTCAGGAGTGCGTACAACCTGGTGCGTGCCCGGGAGGGGGATGAGTGGAAGACGGCATTCAGCACAACCACGGGCATTAGAATACCTGGTGATGCCCTACGGTTTGATGAATGCCCATCCGTCTTCCAGTCCTTTGTGAATGAGGTGTTTCGGGGACATGCTTGGTCGCGGTGTAGTGGTCTACATCGATGACATCCTGGTGTATTCCGCTACTCGCGCCGAGCATGTGTCCCTGGTTCGCAAGTGCTGGCCAGACTGTTGGAAAATGACCTTTATGCCAAGGCAGAGAAGTGTATGTTTTTCCCAGCAGTCCGTCTCCCTTCTGGGATACCGCATTAGCACCTCGGGTTTGGAGAATGGAGGGAGATCGCATTTCAGCCGTGCGTAATTGGCCGACTCCAACCACGGTTAAGGAGGTGCAGCGATTCCTTGGCTTTGCCAACTACTACCGAAGGTTTATCTGGGGCTTTGGCAAGGTCGCAGCTCCCATCACATCCCTGCTGAAGGGTGGCCATCCCGGCCCCACTGGTCGGCTGAGGCGGATCTGACCTTCAGGAGTCTGCGGGGTCTGTTCACCTCAGCTCCGGTACTGGCCCACCCCCCGATTCATCACTACCATTTGTAGTGGAGGTGGATGCGCCCAAGGTAGGGATACGCTGTCCTGGCTAAGCTCAGGCACGCCACCCAAGCTCCCCCGTGCCTTCTTCTCGAAGAAGACTCAGCCCGGCGGAGCAGAACTATGACCGTTGGTGATCGGGAACTGTTGGCTGTTGTCCGAGCTTTGACCGTGTGTAGGCATTGGCTCTTATCCGTGATCGTCTGATCATCTGGGCACACACGTCACCCTCTCTGGTCACCCAGGTATCGGTCGTACAGTGCGCTGTTTGAGCGGAAAGAACTGGTGGCCTACATTGGCTAAGGACGTGAGGGTGTACGTCTCCTGCTGCTCGGTGTGCGCCAGAGTAAGGCACCTAGGCACCTCCCAGCCGGGTAAGCTACAATCATTACCAGTTCCCAACGACTTCTCACTTTCTTTCCACCCCCCAAGTCCGCTTCCGGCACTACGGGGTGCCAGAGGATATAGTGTCCGACCGAGGTCTCCAGTTCACGTCCAAGGTTTGGAAGGCGTTCATGGAACGTCTGGGGGTACCCGGCCAGCCTGACCTCTGGGTTCCACACCGAGTCAAATGGGCAGGTGGAATGAGTAAATCAGGATGTGGGTAGGTTCCTCGGTCCTACTGCCAGGACCGGCCGGGGAGTGGTCGGTGTTCTTGCCATGGGCAGAATACCCAGAACTCTCTCCTTCACTCCTCTACAACCTAACACCATTTCAATGTGTTTTAGGTTACCAATTTGTTCTGGCACCGGGCACCAGAGCCAGACCGAGGAGCCTGCGGTGGATGACTGGTTTCGTGCGGAGGAGACGTATGACGCTGCCCACGTTCACCTCCAGCGCGCCTTCGCATGTCAGAAGGCCACGCTGACCGTCCCGCAATGAGGCCCCGTCTTGCACCAGGATCAGGTCTGGCTCCCACCCGGAATCCCCCTCCGTCTGCCCCTCCGGAAGCTGAGCCCGCGGTTTGTGGGGGCCGTTCAAAGTCCTGAGGAGAATCGACAAGGTTACGAATAGGTTGTTACTCCCCCCGACTACCGTGTTCAACCTCGTTTCATGTGTCTCTCCTCAGGCCGGGTGGTGGTTCGTCCGCTCCAGGAGTCGGAGGTACGAGGTTCCTCCACCTCCTCTCAACATCGAGGGGGCCCTGCGTACTCTGTCCGTGCCATCCTGGATTAGAGGCGTCGGGTGGGGGCCTTCAGTACCTCGTGGAGCGGGAGGTACGGTGCGGAGGAATGGTGCTGGGTCCTGGTGAGGGATATCCTCGATCCCTCCCTGTTGTGGGATTTCCACCGCCGTCATCCGTCGCCGCTCCGCGTCCTCTGGCCGTCTCCGAGGCCGGGGTGCGCTTGCTGGAGCTGCGCACCGGGGGCTGTCCGACTTCGCCGAGGCTGCCTCCCCTCCTTGTTCGCATTCGTCGTCACCGGAGTACTAACCACTGCCGACCCAATCATCATCACACTTGTCTTGTCAATCACACACACCTGGTTCCTATCCCCCTAATTAGTCTGTGTATAAGTGTTCCCTCTGCCCCCTTGTCCTTGTGGGTGATTGTTAATTGTGAGAATATGTACAGTAAGGGAAAAAAGTATTTGATCCCCTGCTGATTTTTCACATTTGCCCACTGACAAAGAAATGATCAATCTATAATTTTAATGGTTGGTTTATTTGAACAGTGAGAGACAGAATAACAACAAAAAATCCAGAAAAACGCATGTCAAAAATGTTATAAATTGATTTGCATTTTAATGAGGGAAATAAATATTAAACTCTTAAAGGGAGTGCTCCTAATCTCAGTTTGTTACTTGTATAAAAGACACCTGTCCACAGAAGCAATCAATCAATCAGATTCCAAACTCTCCACCATGGCCAAGACAAAAGAGCTCCCCAAGGATGTCAGGGACAAGATTGTAGACCTACACATGGCTGGAATGGGGCTACAAGACCATCGCCAAGCAGCTTGGTGAGAAGGTGACAACAGTTGGTGCGATTATTCGCAAAATGGAAGAAACACAAAGACTGTCAATCTCCCTGGGCTGGTCTCCCTTCAAGATCTCACCTCGTGGCGTTGCAATGATCATGAGAACGGTGAGGAATCAGCCCAGAACTACACGGGAGGATCTTGTCACGATCTCAAGGCAGCTGGGACCATAGTCACCAAGAAAACAATTGGTAACACACTACGCCGTGAAGGACTGGAAATCCTGCAGCGCCCGCAAGGTCCCCCTTCTCAAGAAAGCACATATATACAGGCCCGTCTGAAGTTTGACAATGAACATCTGAATGATTCAGAGGAGATCTGGGTGAAAGTGTTGTGGTCAGATGAGATCACTTCGAGCTCTTCGGTTTGTAGGAGGAGGAATGCTGCCCTACCGTGACCCCAAGAACACCATCCATACCATCAAACATGGAGGTGGAAACATTATGCTTTGGGGGTGTGTTTCTGCTAAGGGGACAGGACAACTTCCACCGCATCAAAGGGACGTATGGACGGGGCCATGTACCGTCAAATCTTGGGTGAGAACCTCCTTCCCTCAGCCAGAGCATTGAAAATGGGTCGTGGATGGGTATTCCAGCATGACAATGACCCAAAACACACGGCCAAGGCAACAAAGGAGTGGCTCAAGAAGAAGCACATTAAGGTCCTGAGTGGTCTCCAGACCTTAATCCCATAGAAAATCTGTGGAGAGAGCTGAAGGTTCGAGTTGCCAAACGTCAGCCTCGAAACCTTAATGACTTGGAGAAGATCTGCAAAGAGGAGTGGAACTAAATCCCTTCTGAGATATGTGCAAACCTGGTGGCCAACTACAAGAAACGTCTGACCTCTGTGATTGCCAACAAGGGTTTTGCCACCATATTTGCAGAGGGGTCAAATGCTTACTCCCTCATTAAAAAGCAAATCAATTTATAACATTTTTGACATGCGCTTTTCTGGATTTTTTTTTGTTGTTATTCTGTCTCTCACTGTTCAAATAAACCTACCATTAAAATTATAGACTGATCATGTCTTTGTCAGTGGGCAAACGTACAAAATCAGCAGGGGATCAAAAATTTTTTCCCTCACTGTAGCTCGGTGGAGCTACTCATAACATTGTGTTGCCAGGGTAGATTTTCCCCTGTGCCTATGTATTATTGGATTCCGTTACAGTGCATTAGCAGTGATGTTTGTTTCCCAGTGCCTGTTTGGTTGATCGCTTTTGGAGCACGTGTGTGTCAACGAAGGAATCAACTCTGTATTGGTGATTACCCTCCTGCGCTTGACTCCTTTCACCACACTCACCACCAACCCTCATTTCCTGTCGTCTACGATCAGCGCTTCTTGGTCTTACTGATGTTGAGGGAGAGGTTGTTGTTCTGGCACCACACTGCCAGGTCACTGATTCCTCCCTGTAGGCTGACTCATCGTCAGCCGGTGATCAGGCCTACCACCGTCGTGTCATCAGCAAACTTGATGATGGTGTTGAAGTCATGCGTGGCCATGTAGTTGTGGGTGAACAGAGAGTACAGGAGGGGGACTAAGCACACCCCCTGTGGCGCCCCTGTGTTGAGGTCCGTGGCGGAGGTGATGTTGCCCACCCTCACCACCTGGGGTCGTCCCGTCAGGGTCCGGTTGCAGAGTAGACCCAGAGTCCTAAGCTTGGTGACAAGCTTGGAGGGGACAATGGTGTTGAATGCTGAGCTGTAGTCAATGAACAACATGCTCACATACAGTGCATTCGGAAAGTATTCAGATCCCTTTGACTTTTTCCAAAGATTTTTACATTACAGCCTTATTCAAAAATGGATCAAATGAATAAAAATCCCCATCAATCGACACACCATACCCCATAATGACAAAGCAAAAATAGGTTTTTAGAAATTTTAGCACATTTATTAAATATACAAAACAGAAAAAAATACATTTACATAAGTATTCAGACCCTTTGCTATGAGACTCGAAATTGAGCTCAGGTGCATCCTGTTTTCATTGATTGGAGTCCACCTGTGGTAAATTCAATTGATTGGACATGATTTGGAAAGGCACACACCTGTCTATATAAGGTCCCAAAGTTGACAGTGCATGCTCAGAGCAAAACCAAGCCATGAGGTCGAAGGAATTGTCCACAGAGCTCCAAGACAGGATTGTGTCGAGGCACAGATCTGGGGAAGGGTACTGTTATGATGATTTGTGATACAAGATTAATTAATGTATGGAGAAATCACAAGCTGTATGTGGACAGAGAACAAGGACAAGCCATGTGTTATAGTGCGGTCACGAGGAGTACTAGAAGGTCAGTGTGCCAAGATAGATTGGGGGGCCACTGCCCCTGCTAATCCTAGGAAGGGTGCGTGATGGAATGGCCTGGCTAGGGTGCCACGACACCAAGGAGGTAGATGATATGGTGGGGGAATGAGTGGCAATCAGTAATGGTTAGCAACTGTATATGGGATAAAAGTAGATTGGAAGAGCAGTATTTAAGGTGAAAGATTGTCTATGGAAGTCATTCAGATGGCAAGATGCAAAGCCCGTGCAGCCTGTCATTGAATCAAACATTGTAACCATTAAACAATGACTGAATCAAATACCCATCTGTGTCAACTGCTCTCTTGCATCCTGAACTTCTCAATACCAGAAACTCATCATAACAGGTACCAAAAATGTCTGCAGCATTGAAGGTCCCCAAGAACACAGTGGCCTCCATCATTCTTAAATGGAAGAAGTTTGGAACCACCAAGACTCTTCCCTAGAGATGGCCGCCCGGACAAACTGAGCAATCGAGAGAGAACGGCCTTCGGTTGGGAGGGGTGACCAAGAACCCGATGGTCACTCTGACAGAGTTCCAGAGTTCCTCTGTGGAGATGGGAGAACCTCTCAGAAGAACAACCATCTCTGCAGCACTCCACCAATCAGGCTTTTATGGTAGAGTGGCCAGACGGAAGCCACTCCTCAGCAACATTTTTATACAACCTGTTTTTGCTTTGTCATTATGGGGTATTGTGTCTAGATTGATGAGAAAAAGAAACAATTTAATCAATTTTAGAATAAGGCTGTAACATAACAAAATGTGGAAAAGGTAAAGGGGTCTGAATACTTAACGAATGCACTGTAGGTATTCCTCTTATCTAGGTGGGTGAGGGCAGTGTGGAGAGCAATTGAGATTGTGTCATTTATGGATCAGTTGGGGGCGGTATGCAATTTGGAGTGGGTCTAGGGTGTCTGGGATGGTGGAGTTATTGTGTGCCATAACCAGCCTCTCAAAGCACTTCATGATTACAGAGGCCTTTGAGCTCTTGGGGAAAGGAATGAAGGTGGTCATCTTAAAAATGTGGGGATTACAGACTGGGACAAGGAGAGGTTGAAAATTACCGTGAATATGCCTGCCAGCTGTTCTTGCATGCTCGAGAATGCACCCTGGAATATCATCGGGCCCCCGTGGCTCTTGCTTGGGTGTTGACCTGATTAAAGACTTTTCTCACGCCGGCCTCAGAGAGCGAGATCACCCAATCCACCCGCGTCGGTGACGGCCTCACACCCGGCACAATGTTGTTGTTGTCAAAGCATGCATAAAAATGCATGGAGTTTGTCTGGTAGAGAGGCATAGTTGGGCAGATCACGGTTGGGTCTTCCCTTTGTCATCCGTAATGGACTGTAGTCCCTGTCACATGCGGGGGTGCGTGAGCCTATGTAGTATGATTCCACCTTATTCCTATATTGTCCTTTTGCTCATTTGATGACTCTGCTGGAGGTCATAGTGGGACTTCTTGTACTTATTCCTGTCCTCTGCCGTCGAAGCCTCAGGGTTGTCTACGATAGCTCAGTGTGCGGTAGCCCTGTCCTTTAGTTTAATGCCAAACTCTGTGTTAATCCAGGGCTTTTGATTGGGGGAAGCAGCGAACCCTCAACGTGGAGACAACGTCGCCGATACATTTTCTAATGAAGCCGGTGACGGAGGTGGTTCGCGGAGTCTCGCCAACAAACATATTCAAATCAGCGCTAGCAAAGCAGTCCTGTATTATAATCTCTGATTCTGGTGACCATTTTCAACGGAGTGAGTCACGAGTACTTCCTGTTTGAGTTTCTGCTTGTAAACAGGAAGCAGGAGTACGGAGTCATGATCTGATTTGCCGAATTGCGGACGAGGGAGGTCCTTTTATGCTGGATGGGGGTAGAATAACAGTGGTAGGACTTTATCGCCCTAGTGGCATTGGAGACATGTTGATGAGTTGGGCATGCCGTGTATTAGTGATGTAGAAGTAAAATCGTGGCAACCAGAAAAGCAGCTTCTGGATTTAGGTTTTCTTGCTTGTTAATAGCCTTGTACAGTTCGTTAAGTGCCATCTTGTTATTTTCATTGTCCTGAGGTGGAATGTATACAACAGTCACGACAACAGCTGAAATCTCCCTCGGGAGGTAAAAGGGTCAGCATTTGACCATCAGGTATTCCAAGACGGGGTGAACAGTGGGTCGACACTTCCACCGCGCTGGGTTAGCATACCAGTTGGTGTTGATGTAGAGGCAAACCCCTCCCCCTAGATGTTCCCGACTGCACTGCCCTGTTCGCCCGGTGAATGGAGAATCCATCGAGGTTGGATAGCCAAGTTATTCTGTCCGAGAGCCATGTTTCAGAAAAGCAAAGAATATTGCAGTTTTGAGAGTCCCCCCCCGTCCGTCCATTTATGTTGACATACTCATGTTCCGGGAGCCATGTTGAATTGCAGTTACCCATGACTCCCACCTAGGCTAATCAACCACATTATTAGTCAGTTTAAAATGGACTCCTATTGGTCAAGTTTTTTAAACTTATGCTGCAGTCTTAACCAAGTGGGAAGGTGGTATTTGCCACATACGACTGGAAAAATCCACTTGAACGCCCTCTAATTTGTAATTACAAGTGGGACACTCGTCTATGATGCCATGTCAAAACAACTGGCTACTCGGATTTCGGAACTCAAGAAATCTCTCCGACTTCCGACTCACTGCGTTCAAGTCAACTGGGAACTAAGGAAAACTAGCTCCGACTGGGAAAAATAGTTTTGAGCGGTCATCAACGGAATTCCAGCTCCTTTATCTTGAGCGGTCAACGAATTCCAAGTCGGACACTCGGGCATCTTGCTAGAGCTCCGACTTTCCAACAGGAAGATCACTGATGTCATGATTTGACCTTATTTGTTTTTGGGTTCCAAGTTGTCTTGAAACCACCATCATTCCTGAATACCGACCACATGCAGACCTCTGACGTCAACTACTAAGAAAATTACCCCTTGATAACAGCATTTTTCGGCAGTTAAATGTAACAACAAAACATTATTTATAAAAAGCAATCTATTAATATGGTTTTTGAACACTATCATTTCTTTACAAGCATGATATGTAGCTGTACTTTTAGTTTATGGTTGACACAGCTGGTTGGCCATTAGCCAATCAACGTTTCTCAACTAGTTCAAGCACGTGAATGCATCCAACCGACATTTACTGACTTCACAACTGGTAATTACCATCTCCAGTTGGCTATGAATGTAGCATTATTGGCGTTTTTTGTGATAGTTGCGGGTAAAAATGATTGATTTTGCTCTGGCATTTCTGACATTTTGCAGTGATTTCTGTCAAATGTGTCACGAAAATGCACTGGTGAGGGAACGTATGGCTTGCTTGAACCATTTTCGGCAGTAAAAGTGCGGCGATTGGTTAAAATTATGACCCTCTTTACAAAATGCGGTGATCAGACAGTTTTATGGTGTAATATCGCAGTGATTTGATTGTTAGCAATTTGTCAGTCGATGACACAGTCTACTGATGTGGGACACAACCATTGTACCGACAGAGAGGGCTGCCTTGCTTCTAGCTCTTAGGAAACTTTGCAGCATTTTGTTTTTCTATGTATTATTTCTAACGTTATTAGCCCCCAAAATTGTTTGTGTTATTACATACAGCCGGGAATAACTATTGGATATCAGAGTGGCGGTAACTCACCAGCACTACCAGCATTACACCAGGAATACGACTTTCCCGAAGCGGATCCTTTGTTCGCACCCCCAGGGCAATTGAACTGATTCCAGAGGCCGACCCAACACAACGCCGGAGGAAGGTACTTGGAGCGGTCTTCTAGTCCGATTAGGAGGCGTGCACACCACCCACAGCTTCCAGTATATTACTCGCTAATGTTCAGTCTCTGGATAATAAAGTTGACGAGCTCAGGGCGAGGGTTTTCAGGATTGTAACATACTCTCTCGGGATATACTGTCCGAGTCGGTCCAGCCAGTTGGGTTCTCAGTTCATCGCGCAGACAGGATTAAATATCTCTCCGGGAAGCAGAAGGGGTGGAGGTGTGTGTTTTATGATTAACGACTCATGGTGTAATTGTGATAACATACAGGAACCCAAGTCCTTTTGTTCACCCGACCTAGAATACCTCGCAATCAATTGTCGACTGTATTATCTCCCAAGATAATTTTCTTTGGTTATAGTCACGGCAACGTGTATATCCCCCCTCAAGGATACCCCGACAGCCCCCAAAGAACTCATCCAGAAGGCGCAGGTCAGTACAGGTGCATCAAAGCTGGGACTGAGAGACTGAAAAACAGCTTCTATCTCAAGGTCATCAGACTGTTAAAACAGCCTTCACTTAGCACAATAGAATATCTGCCTGTATACATAGATTAGAAATCACTGGCCACCTCAATAAATGGAACACTAGTCACTTTAATAATGTTTAGCATATCTTGCATTGCTCATCTCATATGTATATACTGTATTCTATACTATTTACTGTAGTCCCGTGTAGCTCAGTTGGTAGAGTATGGTGCTTGCAACGCCAGGCTTGTGGGGTTCGATTCCCACGTGGGACCAGTATGAAAATGTATGCACTCGCTAACTGTAAGTCGCTCTGGATAAGAGCTGCCTGCTAAATGACTTAAATGTAAATCTTAGTCTATGCCGCTCGTCCACATATTTATTTATATATTCTTAATTCAGTTGCTTTATTAAAATTTGTGTGTATTGGGTATATGTTGTGAAATTGTTAGGATATTACTTGTTAGATATACTGCACTGTCGGAGCTAGAAACACAAGCATTTCGGCTAAACACTTGTATGTGACCACTAAAATTTGGATTTGGATGCATGCAATGTATGGAGCAGGGGAACACAACCTTTATGGAGGAACTGTGAGCTCATGCGGAAAGCATGCTCACGTGAGAGGGAACGCCCACCTACAGACAGGAACCTTGATTTTAATGGTAAACCGTCATATTAAACATCTTCATTTATCCACCATCTTTGGTATATACAACTCATGTCTATTTTATGTTAATTTTGATGAAGACGCTTAACTGAAATGTGTTGGTGTGGGGGAGGGATTATGAAGAAATATTCTATTGTCATACTAAGACTTGCTGAATATCATTTCATCTTCAGTTTACTATGCATTGTTCATTCACCTTGGTTTGAAAGTAATGTAGCGAAAGCACTTTCTAGACTTAAGACACTTACTGTACCATTAAAGTAGTCCTTTCAGGTCATAACCATGGAGACACATTTATAGAAATATCTCTTGCCTTTATTGGAATGTGGGTAGGCGTTGAAATCCAGATTGGACACAATGGTCAAATACACGAGATCCTCGACAGGCAATGATGGTCTAACAGTCATTTCAATTGAACTGATAATAAATGTAACTTTTTTTGTGAAGATACTGTATGATTCAGGGATTATCCAAACCAATCCACAAAGCGTACCACACAACAAAAACTGCAGATGTTAAGACTACGTTATAGTTTGCAGAATACAACCACTGTCAATGCTACATGGGTTATGCGTTCATGCCCCCCCAAAAAAAAAAAATATTCTTATATAAATAATAGGAAATATAAAACAAGCTCTACCCTTGAACACACAGAGAAAGTGCATCTGAAAAAAAGAGCTATTGACTAAATATAATCCAACTCTGTACTTAATTGCTGTATGTGTGGATACCATAATAATAACATACATCGGGTCACATACTTAACCATACATGGAGTTGACTTCATTATCATGATCTTACACATTGTTTTGTGTCCACACAATTGCTCTGAAAATGCTTTTGGCTTTAAGACACCATTTCCTTCCTTACATAGATATTCACCCCCGTTTGTCAGCCTGATAGTTTGGTCTGCAGTTGATAAATGAGTCGTTCTCCATAGGAATAGAATCTAGTCATTCTATTTCTATGTCATTCTCTTCCAGTATTTTGTCTGTAACCGCAGCCCTGGAAATAGGCTAGATTAAGCAGTGACCGTAGTGCAGTAATGCCACTTGCCTCTGTCCGTCCACCCAATTTGCTCCAACTGCAAGCTCCAGTGATAACTGAGGGAAGTCCTTTAAAGACATGACCCCAAGACAGGGTTATGGCTGGGCAGATGCTCGGGTCCAATCTCCGCAGTCTTTTTGGTGTGGCACACTTGGTAAAACTCCGGCTGAGGAAAGAGTGTAATATGACCGTTATTATTGGTTGGTGTACATTTTTCCTTTCAAATTTGCTATTGTTATATTCTAACCAGGCTAACAAAGCCTCCTCAAGTGTCTGTCCTGAGCTTTTGAATCAGTATAATATTCATTTCCGATAGTAACATGAGTTAACAGACAAAGATCCCTCTCGGTTTTAGAACTCGCAGTTGATGCCAACATGGGACCCGCCCGAACCAAACAGCGCATTCTGCATGTGGTGAGTGATGACTTGCACGCCGATGGGTTTGGGCTGGCAAAAAAACATAAAAACGCCTCATTATTGTGCCAATAACACTGATGATTATGCTGGAAATGCAAAAATATGACATCATTTTGGAGCCACAACACCGATAAACCTGTAGCATTCCTATAGAGTACATCAGCTGACTAGGTCAAATGTAATCTGTTCTCACCTTCAATTTGCCACCGCTCAGTTCCTCACTGAGTTTCAGCCTGCCGTCCCACTGTCCTCTTCAGGTCCCTCTGCAGACGACGGCCAAAGTCCCTGGAACAGAGTGGAGCCTCCAGAGAGCACAATGTTCTGCATAGCAACAGACAAGGTAAATATACACTAGAACCTTGACATACTCCTGAATAGACTATTTGGAAAGTAAAAACACATTCCATCCACATACTTAATCTCATAACTTCTAGTTGGAGACAAGTCTCAGTATCTGGCATAGGGTTATTGTTTCAATTAATCATGAGACCTTCTTTCATATTGTCAAACACAATGTTCTTGTTCCTGCCATGTGAATGAAATAAAACGAACTTGAACTCCCCAGACGCACCTGATAGAGAGGACGCTGACGTCAATAGGGGCAGTTCTGAATGACCTCATCAACAACCTCTGAGATGGGCTGGTGAAGTCAGGTGGGTAATGGGGGAGGAGAAAAGTACAACATATAAAACACAATGTTATTATGAATACAATTAGTGCTGAGGATAAAACTAACATTTCGGGTTATTTTTTCGGTTTTAAAACTACTAATTGACCAACGTTAGTTCAATTATTTGAATTCCGATTTCGCTCGGGTTTCTGTGAGCTCAATGCCGCACACGCACAGTTTCCTAGAGATAACCAGATCCAGCCTGAACTGTGTGATGTAGTAGGGAGCTGCAGTTTCCAACAGGCCAATATTCTAGCATAGTTTAGTGCATAAACGCGGTAATTAACTACAATGCACCATAATCCATTCGCATCTACTTGTCCGGTCTGTGTTTTTTACGCCTACTACTGAAGAGAGAGAAGAATGCGCGATAGTGAGGTGATATAGAGAGCAGCTGTTGCTTCGAGAGGTATCTCTAACTGAACATACATGATCTAAGTGATTGATAGTTGGTATTCAGCAGTCAAAAAAATATGCCTTATTTACTTAGACAAAATCACTATTTTGTAGCTCTTCAGACAGCATAGGCAGCAGCTCTATAGAGATGAGACGATGACTTGGAATGAAATAATAAAGTCATCAAATAAAACAAATGTAATATACACAACTGAAATATTTTCTTAAAGTAATGTGAATAAATGATGGTTAATAAGTAATAAGCAGTAATGGGCAGTCACGACTATTGTTTTATTCTGTGTTGTTATAGCATTCAACCCACATAATGCACAATTCATTTCATAAGTTTAAAACAAAAATCGAAACCAGTTATTTTTTAAATAATCAAAACGTTTCATATGGAAAATCAATGGGATCATACCTCTGGGTGGGAAGAAGATCTCGGGCCGAGGGAAGCGCTCATAGCCCACGCCGATGGTGAACTCCTTCTTGCTGATGGAGTTGATGCCCGTGTACTGCTTGATCCACTTGGAGCCGTCCGCATCGTACTTGCTGAACTCTTTTCACCAGGTCAGGACGCAAGACATAGCTGAACCTTTCCTGGAACACAATATGGAATCATTGTCAGTTGTAAGTCATAATTGAGTGCACACAAGACACTGGGTAGATGCCAAAGAGCTTACAAGAAGGAGTAATGATTTGTGACTGTACATCTCTAGTCAATTGGTACAGCAATACTGACCCCTGCTGTTGAACCAAGAGAAATGCTCACAAACAATACATTTAATCATTCCTTAAGTTATAAGTGTGCAGGTACCCTGACGGCTTTGGCTGTTTCCAATGACTGCTCTGGTGGGGATGCCCACCTCCCTCTCTCTCAGCAGCTGCTGGGTGAAGTAGGTGATGTCTCGACCAGCGATGGGGATGTGCTTATACAGCTACCGATGACGCCGCAGCCTCCGTGGAAGAAAACACAACACCATCGATAACACAATCTATTAATATGTTACCATGTATGTGAAGTGGCAATAGTACACTGCTCAAAAAAAATAAAGGGAACACTTAAACAACACATCCTAGATCTGAATGAATGAAATAATCTTATTAAATACTTTTTTTTCTTTAATAGTTGAATGTGCTAACAACAAAATCACACAAAAATTAACAATGGGAAAAATCAAATGTATCAACCCATGGAGGTCTGGATTTGGAGAGTCACTCAAAATTAAAGTGGAAAACCACACTACAGGCTGATCCAACTTTGATGTAATGTCCTTAAAACAAGTCAAAATGAGGCTCTGTAGTGTGTGTGGCCTCCACGCGCCTGTATGACCTCCCTACAACGTCTGGGCATGCTCCTGGATGAGGTGGCGGATGGTCTCCTGAGGGATCTCCCCCAACCTGGACATCCGCCAACTCCTGGACAGTCTGTGGTGCAACGTGGCGTTCGGGATGGAGCGAGACATGATGTCCCAGATGTGCTCAATTGGATTCAGGTCTGGGGAACGGCGGGCCAGTCCATAGCATCAATGCCTTCCTCTTGCAGGAACTGCTGACACACTCCAGCCACATGAGGTCTAGCATTGTCTTGCATTAGGAGGAACCCAGGGTCAACCGCACCAGCATATGGTCTCACAAGGGGTCTGAGGATCTCTTCTCGGTACCTAATGGCAGCCAGGCTACTCTGGGAAAGCACGTGGAGGGCTGTGCGGCCCCCCCAAAGAAAAAGCCACCCCACACCATGACTGACCCACCGCCAAACCGGGTTGCTGGGAGGATGTTGGCAGGCAGCAGAACATTCTCCACGGCGCCTCCAGACTCTGTCACGTCTGTCACATGTGCTCAGTGTGAACCTGCTTTCATCTGTGAAGAGCACAGGGCGCCACAAGTGGCGAATTTGCCAATCTTGGGTTCTTTGGCAAATGCCAAACGTCCTTCACGGTAAGTGTTGGGTGTAAGCACAACCCCCCCCTGTGGAAGTCGGGCCCTCATACCACCCTCATGGAGTCTGTTTCGGACCGCTTGAGCAGACACATGCACATTTGTGGCCTGCTGCAGGGCTCTGGCAGTGTTCCTCCTGCTCCTCCTTGCACAAAGGCGGAGGTAGCAGTCCTGCTGCTGGGGTTAAGCTGCCTCCCGCGGCCTCCTCCACGCCTCCTGACGTACTGGGCCTGTCTCCTGGTAGCGCCTCCATTATCTGGACACTACGCTGACAGACACAGCAAACCTTCTTGCCACAGCTCGCACAAAAAAAAATGTATGCACGCATGACTGTAGAGCCGCTTTGGATAAAAAGCTGCCTGCTAAATGGCATATTATATTATTATTATATTATGTGCCATCCTGGATGAGCTGCACTACCTGAGCCACTTGTGTGGGTTGTAGACTCCGCCTCATGCTACCACTAGAGTGAAAGCACCGCCAGCATTCAAAAGTGACCAAAACATCAGCCAGGAAGAGCAGAGGAACTGAGAAGTGGTCTGTGGTCACCATGAAAGAACCACTTATTTATTGGGGGGTGTCTTGCTAATTGCCTATAATTTCCACCTGTTGTCTATTCCATATGCACAACAGCATGTACATTTATTGTCAATCAGTGCTGAGCCCTCCTAAGTGGATAGTTTGATTTCACAGAAGTGTGATTGACTTAGAGTTACATTGTGTTGTTTAAGTGTTCCCTTTATTTTTTTGAGCAGTGTATATAGGTAGATTACATCTGAGTCGTGTATCAAATCTTTTGCAGCAGTTTAAGAAAATGTGTTCATGTTAGACAAGTTCAGAAATACCTCCCCCGTTTCACTTTGGTTCAAAACGTCGCTACCTACTAAACATGACCCAGTTCTAGGAAAGATAATATGTAATGATGATCGAAGGCATGTACCCACCACTGGGATGACGCGGGTGACCCCATCACCGCTGTCAATCACCGGGTGCCCAGTCAGGGTCCTCTCGCCCAATTGTCTGGAGGTCCAGGAGGCTGCCAGCGCCAGGACCGCCTGAGAAGGGAAAACACAGACCCTGTCACTTTCCACTAATGATGACAAACCCGTATTCACAAAGTCTCTCAGATCAGAGTGCCAATCTAGGATCGGTTTAGCCCCTTAGATCACAATCAATACGATATATACACTACCGGTCAAAAGATTTAGAACACCTACTCACTCAAGGGTTTTTCTTTACTTTTACTATTTTCTACATTGTAGAATAAGAGAGAAGACATCAAAACTGTGAAATAACACATATGGAATGATGAACTAAACCAAAAAAAAGTGTTAAAACAAATCAAAACATATTTTATATTTGAGATTCTATCAAATAGCCACCCTTTGGCCTTGGATGACAGCTTTGCACACTTTGGCATTCTCTCAACCAGATTCATGAGGTAGTCACCTGTAATTCATTTCACCTAATAGATGTGCCTCTTAAAAGTTAATTTGTGGAATTTATTTCTCTTAATAAGTTTGAGCCAATCAGTTGTGTTGTGACAAGGTTTGGTAAAAAGACCAAGTCCATATTATGGCAAGAACAGCTCAAATAAGCAAAAGAGAAACGACAGTGGAAGGTCAGTCAACGCGAAAAATGTCAAGAACTTTGAACGCTTGCAGCCCCATCGCGCCATGATGAACCGGGTCATGAGGACCGGCCACAGGAATGGAAGACTCCAGAGTTACCTCTCTGCAGAGGATAAGTTCATTAGAGTTACCAGCTCAGAAATTGCAGCCCAAATAAACGCTTCACAGAGTTCGAGTAACAGACACATCTCAACATCAACTGTTCAGAGGAGACCGTGTGAATCAGGGCCTTCATGGTGAATACCTGCTGCAAAGGGAACCACTACTAAAGGACACCAATAAGAAGAAGAGACATGCTTGGGCCAAGAAAAACAAGCAGTGGACATTCGACCAGTGGAAATTTGGTCCTTTGGTCTGGAGTCCAAATTTGAGATTTTTGGATCCAACCGGTGTTCTTGTGTGAGACGCGGTTGGGTGAACGGATGATCTCCGAATGTGTAGTTCACGGAAAGCATGGAGGAGGTGGTGTTATGGTGTGTGTGGTGTTTTGGTGGTGACACGGTGTGATTTATTTAGAATTCAAGGCACACTTAACCAGCATGGCTACCACAGCACTGACTGCAGCGATACGCCATCCCATCTGGTTTGGGCTTAGTGGGACTATCATATTGTTTTTCAACATGACAATGAGACCCAAACACACCTCCAGGCTGTGTAAGGTCTATGGAGTGCTGCATCAGATGACCTGGCTCTCCACAATCCCCGGACCTCAACCCAATTGAGATGGTTTGGGATGAGTCGGATGGCAGAGTGAAGGAAAAGCAGCCAACTGGTTGAGATAATGCCAAGAGCGTGCAAAGGCTAGGGTGGCTATTTGAAGAATCTCAAATATAAAATATATTTTGATTTGTTCACGTACATGATTCCATGTGTGTTATTTCATAGTTTTGATGTCTTCCTACTATTATTCTGACAATGTAGAAAACAGTACAAAATAAAGAAAACCCTTGAATGAGTAGGTTTTCTAAAACTTTTGACCGTAGGGTATAGAGTCAGGGGGGATTTGATCCTAGATCAGCACTCCTACTCCTTTTTGAAAAGGGCCCAGAACTGAGATCCACCCAGAGGTTCAGACACCTCATGGACACCCTCATTTCCTCTGTGAGAGTTGTGATAATGCACTCGAAATCAAGTTTGACTTGGACTTGACACTTGAACATGAAGAGGTGCAGGGAAGAGATTGATAAGAACAATATAAACGGAGAGAGGATTTACCTGTACAGCGATATAAAGACCTGGAACATTGAAGGACTCAAACATAATCTCTGCTGTGTACTCTCTGTTTTCAGGGGTATTCGAGGCGAGGCTCTGTCTGTGGAGAAGACAAATACAAATCCCATAAGTCCCTGCAAGTACTGGCTAGCATAATTTCCACACTAATGTACAAGGTTAAGAGTGAACGTACTCAAGAGGAAGTAGTGGTCTTCGGCCTCTGCCCGCAGATACTTGAAGACCTTGTTCCACGAACCCTCCATGAGATCCCGGTCTTCCACGATCCCATGGGACGAATGGGCCACTGTTAGGCAAGGGAAACCAAAACCCACATTTAATTTTTCCCAATAGGCTACTCAGCTCTAACAGGCATTCAGGGCATGACTTTACGCTAAACTTTTAAAAAAGGGGCAATCTACAGGTTAAACAATAACTGAAGCTTAAATCTCAGCCACTGTTTTCAGTAAAAACCTGAGTAATGGGGCTGGAAGAAATGTAACTACCTTCTCAAATTCAGTAGATAGACATATGGTTGCAAGGACTGACTATCCAACATAGTAGTTTTCACTATGTTTTGTTTACAAAACATTGGAGTAAAACAAGCTTATATTTTCAGTCCTGATGGGATATGCCAGCTGAACTAAGCTCATGAGGCATTTAGATAAGTTATATTCCAAGAATATCAATAATTTACAAGTCCAAAAATGTATGTAGCAACTGGCAGATTGACCTTTAAGTAGACCTCCATCACTGGAAAGTCCAATGTACCTTTGTTGCATAATTTGGCTTTGTCTACTGCCTCGTCACCAATGTAAAAGTCCAGATCGCCCACCCCCTTCACCATCCTGCGCTGGGTTGGTCTCCAACCTTGGCTGACTCTTTGATGGCAATACCTGAAGTTTAGGAAGATTCAACACAATTAAATCCCCTTAGTACCAGCCTCCATATGGTTAGCACATGGTTGTTGAAAACATCATCACTTGAGGGTGCTGATAGTCAATCGCGTTTACATTGGTGAATTGATGCTAAACATAAAAAGAGGAAACTCAATGAGCTGGCAGGCCTATTACTTCGATTTGTCTTGTAAATTCAGTAAACAAATAGCACACATTTTTTAAGAGATACTGAACGCACTGATTCTGCATGTGTTTTTTCGGTTGCTGGCATTAAGAAAAACAAGATTTCAGTTTGGGGGTTGGGGTTCGAGATGGCCGCTACTAATGTTTGTCCCGCATGAGACAACCACATGAACAAAGCCAGTATCACTTCCTCAAAATAGTCAGAATGAATTAAATTCAAAGGGCTTTATTAGCATGGGAAACATATGTTATACATTGCCAAAGCAAAGTGAAATACTGTAGATAATAAACAAAAGTGAAATAAAAATGAACAGTAAACATTACACTCACAAAAGTTTCAAAGGGAATAGAGACATTTCAAATGTCATAATATGGCTAAGTGTACAGTGTTATAAGGATGTGGAAATAGTACAAAAGGGAAAAGAATAAATAAACAAATATGGGTTGAATTTACATATGGTTGACCTTTTTCTTTGGCAACAGGTCAAAAATATTGCTGCTGTGATGGCACAATGTGCTATTTCACCCAATAGATATGTGGGAGTTGGATCAAAATTGGATTTGTTTTCGAATTCTTTGTGGGTCTGTGTAATTTGGAAGAAAATATGTGTCCCTAATATGGTCATAAATTTGAGCACGAGGTTAGAAATTGAAGCTCAGTTTCCACCTCATTTATGGGGTAGTGTGCACATAGCCCTAGTCTTCTCTGAGAGCCAGTGTCTGCTTACGGCGGCCTTTCTCACACAGCAAGGCTATGCTCACTGAGTCTGGTACATAGCCAAAGCTTCCCTTAATTTTGGACCAGTCACAGTGGTCAGGTATTCTTCAACTGTCCAGCACTCTCTGTTTAGGGACAAATAGCTCCGTTTTTTGGTAAACTTTTTGTAATGTGTCAAGTAATTACCTTTTTGTTTTCTCAGGATTTTGCTTGAGTCTGCTTGTGTTGCTGTTGCTGTCCTGGGGCTCTGTTTGTGTTTAGAACAAAGCCCCACGACCAGCTTGCTTAGGGACTTCTCTAGGTTAATTTCTCTGCAGGTGACATCCGCATTCTTCAACCATCTGTATAGAGGGTAACACCCTAAATTCCAAACAAGCTTCTAGCCAGTCGGGAGGGTAACTATATAGTCCACTACAGCTTTTCCTTGAACAGATATGGATGTAAAGTTATTGCCACATTTGCACATTCACCCCTCTGCCACATGCACAAGTGTTTCAAAGCTGGGGGAGTGAAAATGATCGAGGGTGTAGGGGCTAATTAGACCTCTGATAGCCACCCGACCAGCAGGGCTGCAGGCTCCAGAGCGAAGTGGTATTCCAAACACGCAGCGACATATGTTTGGAGTTTCATGCAATTTCATACAAAAGAATGGAGAGGCATGCCTAATTACATGCCACGGTAGTATTTAGTTTCTATCTGATTTAAAAAGCTTGCACATGTAACAAATGGAATACCTCAAATTAAAATGTTAGAGGTTTATATCTTGTAAATCGACAGGGGGTCCTATCAAAATTATTGCGCGATAAATCATTTTTTTGTTGTTGCTTAAAAGCCATTTTTGTTTATTTTTGACCACTTTAATGGAAACACTATTACAGTAAGGTGCTTAATTGCGCACATAAATGATTTGATATTGACATACACACAGCTGCATTGGGCCTTTTAACTGTCTGCATAATCTGGACTTCATAGACAAAGTTGAGCGATTTACCAAGACCACTTTGGGATCCTGGGTCCACACGCACGTAAACTGACTAAGTCGATTTGGATAAAAGCGGTCTTCTAAATGGCATACATATTATAATGTTGGACAATGGAACATTGCTCCCTCAACCACTTCCTTGTAGCCACTAAATCTTTAGGCCACTTGTCATCCATCCAGGCCTCTAAACATGCACGCCTTCTATCTACTGCCTATTCCAAGTCCCACAGGGAGGTGGTTTGGCAAGCTTTGTCCGCTATTCTAGTCAGCAAGGGGGCATAAGGGGACTTCCGCTATGGGAGCCAAATCACTGAATATAGGCTAGACTAGCTTCCTTTCAAGCTGTGTTACGGCCTTCAAGTACTGTGAAACAAGTGAATAGGCAAAGATGATTGAAAATAGCCAAAAATGTTTTGGATTTATCATTTTGGAAATCCCTGAATAAGTAGTCTATGGTGCCTCTAACAAGCAAGCATCGACATTTAGGGCCTACTTGATGACTCAATGCAAGAGGAAGGCGACCTAATTTTCATATGGGTGAATAGGCGTGTCGCCTACTTCCTTTGAGCACTCCAATCAGAAAGAAACACAGAAGGACCGATACCAAAATGCTTTCAGCAGATTAATTTAATCCAATACCATATGTCCGGTTGTCCGCCTACATATGAATTAGGCCAATATTGGACTAAAGCGAGCCTAACATTACCCCATATCCAAGGACCTTACATGTTCCTGCTTCTAAAGGGCTGACACTGGCTCTGGGAAGCCAAAACTGCCTAATACTCCATCTAAACGTGAATGATTCCTCAATTGCGGTGACGTTTCTCTAGAAATATAAATCCTCATATCACATCAAAATAATTTCACAAATGCAAAATACACACTTACTGTACACTGATGTGAACCGGGTTTTAACACAGTTGCAGCCAACAGTATTTTCTTCAGACAACACATTTGTATCGCCCATCTTCCTACACACAGGTGTTCGGAAACGCTATGATAGCTAATTAGCACAGGTAATCCACTCTGTATTCTGTCTCTTTTCAGTAAACAAGCGCTGTAACATGGAAATATGGCCATGTGGGAACCCTAACCCTATAAAACCTTTCTTTAAATTATTATCATTCGGTGATAAGCAAGCTAAGGTCCTTGCAGGATTCCGAAACAGTACCGCAAGTGATGCGTGTTAGCACGTTCAGACCGAAACATCGCAGCTCTTAACAAATCTCCTTAGTACAGACGCCTTCTATCCAATGACTCATGTGTAATGGAATGGAACTGAGAGTCATGATCAAGGGCTACATATGAATTAACATGGTACATTATCATTAGAAGAAGAGGACAGCTTTCCCAAACCAGTCCGACCCCAGCAGGGCGCGTTTCTACCTGAAGCACTACACATACAGCTGATTCCAATGATCAAAGCTTAGCTGATTATTCTGAATCCAGCTGTGTAGTGCTAGGTCAAAAACCATCAAAAGTGGTACAGAGTTTGGGAAACGCTAGCTGTATGATACAGAAATACTTATATTGACGGAACAATAAACTGTGGCTCTGTGTTTCCAGCATATCCAATCTTTGTGTACCCACAACAAAAAGCATTGCATGAGAAAGTTCAGTGGGTTATATATATCATAATAATAATAATAATAATAATAATAATATAACATTTACAGACGATCCAAAGCGTTTATCCAGTCATGCGCGCACATTTTTTTTGTGTATGGGTGGTCCCGGGATCGAACCCACTACCCTGGCGTTACAAGCGCCAAGCTCTACCAGCTGAGCTACAGAGGACCACCCAACATCATAATGCTGTGAACCACATAGAGATCATGATGCATGATCTAAAGCAGTGGTTCCCAACCTGGGGGTACTTGGCCCATCCACAGGGGGTACTTGAGAAGACCCATGAGACCATAGGCCTAATGGTAAAGTACATAAGGGTACTTAGGGGTACTCAGTCCGGGCAGAGCAAAATTCTGTTGATGGTATAGTAACCGAAAAAGGTTGGAAACCACTAATCTAAAGGGTGTCATGACTGTCTGTGGTCTTGGCCAATTATACGCTTCTATAAATTGGAACAGAAATGTAGACTCCTGTAACAGATTAAAGTCACGACCAGCTAATGTAACGAGGGAGTGGAGGATCCCCGATGGAAATTAGCTACCAGCAAGCTAGGGATTCTTATGCCTAAAAATGGTTAGCTAGCTAGCTTGCTGGCTGAATTCACGAACTTAAGCAAATAAAAGTTGTTGCTGACTAGTTAGCTAATTGGCTACTATCTTGCATGGTTTACCTTGCACGCCCAGCTTTCTGCCCTGTCTGGGTGCATAAAGCTAAAGCCAATTAATCTAAGTTAGCTGGGGCTAGCTATTAGCACTAGCACTTGCTACTTACTCCTGTGCCACAGTCAACTACACATTAGCCGTAGACGTCCAGCCATGTTTCTTAAATATCTACTGCAGAATGCAAATGGGTGACTCTGCTGCTTTATTCCAAATGGGTCTTATAAAAAGGAAAGTAGTTTGCTTTCGGTAGAGGGATAATCACTTATTTTAGCTAGCTAGATAGTATAGAGGCGGAACCCCGAACCCGCAGAGTGAAGTTACTTCCGTAATCACCTGATGCGGATGTTGAAAGTGGCTGACGCGACGCTGATCATAACAGTTGTTATAGCAGATTTCTAATATCGCACCTTATCAGAGGGGTACGAAAATGTACGGTTTCTAATTTAATGTAAAATATATTAAACAATTATTCTCTATGGTGTACCGGTAGTTTTTATGGTAGCAGCAGAATAACTGTGTTCAGTCAATTCATGGACTTTTCAGCAGAAGGTACTGTTGAGCTCTAGTCGATCATAGGCGAGTGTTTACTGTAGGCGGTAAGTGACAGGATTATGTGACGACTGATAAGGAGGGCAGCAGACTATCTGAATAGAATACTCTTTTTTAACATTGCATGACTCTGTAGGCTATAGTCAGTCAACCACATTCAAATGCATTGTATTAACGTATTATATTGGCCTTTTTGGGCGAACAGATTTCTTCTCTCTAGCCAATGTAAATTCTACAACAGCCTATAGCTAAAATTGGGAGATTGAAGAAGTAAACTGCACGAGATCTCACCCAAGACCTCTCAAAAGTTTCACATCATTTTCAGAGCTATGTGTCCCCAAAGCTATAGGCTACTGCAGCCCCCACAGAACACATTCCCCCACCGACCTGCACAAAAATGAAATCATTGATTTACCTCCCATCAACTCAGCCAAGGAGGATTGTAGTCCCTCTCTACCATGACCACATGGAAGGCCACTGATAAAGAAGATATATTAACCGAGAGAGCTCTAGGGCTTAGAGCTGGATCCATCATGGAGGACCAGCTAGCTGTGCTAGACTACAGATCCAATCCCCTGAGCTTTATAGAACATTGCCTTATTTCTCTCCAGGAAGTCATCCATCGCTTCACGCCGGTGGTCCCCACTCGTGTGTCCTCCCAATGCCCTCAGCTTTCATTTCTTGTTCAAACTATCCCTTCCCTGTCTCCAGTCAGTGGGAGAAAGCATCCCTTTACTGTGTGTCAGGAATTAGGATGGGAAGAGGAAAAGCTGACAAATAGATACAGTTTAGCTGAGAAACCTTTCAAAGGTACATTCCTTTAATATTAAATGTACACTATCAGAGTGCTACTGTACTTGAAAGAGCTGCTATAAGAAAGAGGATGCCTACAGTAAATTGTTATTATAACTTGGGGTGTATTACTATTTCACCAGCAGGTGGCAATATGTATTTGACAGTAAAATGTACAGTCAGTGCCTATAGAAAGTAAACCCCTTGAACTTTTTTCACATTCATTTTATTGTTAGCAAAGTGGGATTGATATAGTATTATGACATTGTATTTTTTTTGTACATTGATCTACACAAAATACTAAATGTCAAAATGAATTTGTGTGTATATATATATATATAGATATATATATATATATATATATATATATATATATATATACAGTGAGGGAAAAAAGTATTTGATCCCCTGCTGATTTTGGTACGCTTGCCCACTTACAAAGATATGATCAGTCTATAATTTTAATGGTAGGTTTATTTGAACAGTGAGAGACAGAATAACAATGTCAAAAATATTATAAATTGATTTGCATTTTAATGAGGGAAATAAGTATTTGACCCTCTGCAAAACATGACTTGTACTTGGTGGCAAAACCCTTGCTGGCAATCACAGAGGTCAGACGCTTTTGTAGTTGGCCACCAGGTTTGCACACACATCTCAGGAGGGATTTTCGGTCCCCACTCCTCTTGCAGATCTTCTCCAAGTCATGGCTAAGGTTTCGAGCCTGACGCTTGGGCAACCCCGAACCTTCAGGTCCCCTCCACAGATTTTCTATGGGATTAAGGTCTGGAGACTGGCTAGAAGCCACTCCAGACCTTAATGTGCTTCTCTTCTTGAGCCACTCCCTTTGTTGCTCTTGGCCGTGTGTTTTGGGTCATTGTCATGCTGGAAAACCCATCCACGACCCATTTTCAATGCCCTGGCTGAGGGAAGGAGGTTCTCACTCAAGATTTGGACGGTGCAGTGTGGCGGTCCCGCTCATCGTCTTTGATGTGGTGAAGTTGTCCTGTCCCCTTCGCGAGAAAAAACACACCCCAAAGCATAATGTTTCCACCTCCATGTTTGACGGGGATGGTGTTCTTTGGGGGTCATAGGCAGCATTCCTCCTCCTCCAAACATAGCGATGTTGAGTTTATGGCAAAGGCATCCGGGATCTTGGTCTCATCTGGACTACAACACTTTCACCCAGTTCTCCTTGAATCATTCAGATGTCTATTGGGCAAACTTCTCAGACGGCCTGTATTGTGCTTTCTTGAGCAGGGGGACCTTGCGGGCGCTGCAGGATTTCAGTCCTTCACGCGCAGTGTGTTACCACAATTGTTTTCTTGGTGACTATGGTCCCAGCTGCCTTGAGACTATTGGAGAAAGATCCTCCTTTAGTTCTGGGCTGATTCCCTCACCGCTTCTCATGATCATTGCAACTCCACGAGGTGAGATCTTGTATGGAGCTCCCAGGCTAAGGGAGATTGACAGTTCATTTGTGTTTCTTCCATTTGCGAATAATCGCACCAACTGTTGTGTCACCTTTCTCACCGGGCTGCTTGGCTAACATGGTCTTGTAGCCCATTCCAGCCTTGTTAGGTCTATTGCCACCATCTGACATCCTTGGAGAGCTCTTTGGTCTCGGCCATGCTGGAGAGTTTGGAATCTGATTGATTGATTGCTTTCTGGGATTGTGGTAGAACTTTTATACAGGTAACAAACTGAGATTAGGAGCACTCCTTTAAGAGTGTGCTCCTAATCTCAGCTCAATACCTGCAAGCAAAAGACACCTGGGAGCCAGAAATCCTTCTTGATTGAGAGGGGTCAATTACTTGGTTCCTTCATTAAAAATGCAAATCAATTCCTTATAACATTTTTGACATGCGTTTTTCAGGATTTTTTGTTATTATTCTGTCTCTCACTGTTCAAATAAACCTACAATTAAAATTATAGACAGATCATGTCTTTGTCAGTGGCCAAACGTATAAAATCAGCAGGGGATCAAATACTCTTTTCCCTCACTGTATGACATTAAGAAGGGTGACAGGAACAAGATACGGGAATCAGATATTTCCTATGTTTTGATTACATTTTGCATTTTGGCCATTTGGCAGACTTTCATCCTCGTATCAACCTACAGTTGGTGAGTGCATACATTTTCCTAACTGTAAAGAAAGGGGCAACCCTACGAGATAATGTCTGGGTATAAGGATAAATTATTAAATGTATTAAAGTCAACTTTTGGATATGGGTAAATCAATGTGTCAATAGGGGGAATGGTAGGCATGGTTAATGGTAGAGCAGGTTAGGAACACTTTGTGGCCTTGGTATAACGAATTTGGCAGGACCAGAACGGCAGACATAGAACAGAAATAACACTAGAACACACATGAGAAATGTGTTCATTAACATACCCGGTATGTCTAAGAACTGACACCTGCAGGAGAATTAAAGGAGAAGGTGTACAACCTGGAGACTGGGTGTGGATCAATCGTTGAGGAAAAGGATTGGAGAGCAACCACACTGGGAGGGACCACACCAAGTCCTATTGGTAACTGCCTTCGCTAAAAAGAATAGCTGAGAGAGAGCCACTTGGGTCCACGTTATCCACTGCAAAGGTAGGCCCACATACCAGCACCGCTGAACACACAGAGTTAAAGAGAATAACTGAACCACTAGGGTTTGGGGGTAAACTCTGTTAACAAAGAAACCCTACCTACCGACCTTTCATCACTGTGGGGTGTTCCTAGAGGTATGGGTATGGGAAGGTACCAGGCAGGTGGGTCAGGGACAGGATGTGGGGTTTTGGGGGGACTCTAAGCTGCATCATCGTGTTAACGCATTTATGGATTAATCCAGGTCAACCTGGAAACAGGGAAATGATAACAAAATATTACCAAGGTACTGATTCGATCTCGTAGAAATACTGAAACCAAGAAAGACTATTGGGGAATGATTATTTTATAGTTAAAGTCAGTTTGAGACAAGATGGTGGGGGATTCAAGATACCATTCGAACCTTTCTCCCATGAAGAGATATGAGGTTTTGGGGCTTTGGTAAGAAGGGGGCGTGTACAAGAAAGTTAGGTGTCCTAGAAGGTATGTGTAAATACATTTGCACTGGGGAGACGCTCATGTGTCCTTGGGCAAGGGTGTTTAAACATACCTGGGGAACATACTATGAGAATGGAATGGACGCAGCACACCGATGGTGAATTAAACAACCCAATGATAAATGTAAGAAAACGGAACTGGTATAACGGTAAAGTCAATTATGCAAGATGACATGAAAGCAGAATAACTATTGGGTCTAAGTGTTGAGTGATAGTTGGGGCAAATACTCGGGAAAAAAGTATTTTAGTCAGCCACCAATTTGTGCAAGTTCTCCCACTTGAAAGATGAGAGGCCTGTGATTTTTTCATCATAGGTACACGTCAACTGATGACAGACAAAATGAGATTTTTTTCTCCAGAAAATCACATTGTGGGATTTTTAATGAATTTATTTGCAAATTATGGTGGAAAATAAGTATTTGGTCAATAACAAAAAGTTTCTCAATGCTGTTATATACCCTTTGTTGGCAATGACACAGGTCAAACGTTTTTGTAAGTCTTCCTGGGTTTTCACACCACTGTTGCTGGTATTTTTGGCCCATTCCTCCATGCGATCTCCTAGAGACAGTGATGTTTTGGGGCTGTCTCGCTGGGCAACTACGGACTTTCAACTCCTCAAAGATTTTCTGAGGTTGAGATCTGGGAGACTGGCTAAGCCACTCCAGGACCTTGAAATGCTTCTTCACGGCCTACTCCTTCGATTGCCCGGCGGTGTGTTTGGGATCATTGTCATGCTGAAAAACCCAGCCACGTTTCATCTTCAATGCCCTTGCTGATGGAAGGAGGTTTTCACTCAAAAATCTCACGATACATGGCCCCATTCATTCTTTCCTTTACGGATCGGTCGTCCTGGTCCCTTTGCAGAAAAACAGCCCCCCAAAGCATGATGTTTCCACCCCCCATGCTTCACAGTAGGTATGGTGTTCTTTGGATGCAACTCAGCATTCTTTGTCCTCCAAACACGACTTGAAGTTGAGTTTTTACCAAAAAGTTATGATTTTGGTTTCATCTGACCATATGACATTCTCCCAATCCTCTTCTGGATCATCCGGTAAATGCACTCTAGCAAACTTCAGACGGGCCTGGACATGTACTGGCTTAAGCAGGGGGGACACGTCTGGCACTGCAGGATTTGAGTCCCTGGCGGCGTAGTGTGTTACTGATGGTAGGCTTTGTTACTTTGGTCCCAATGCTCTCTGCAGGTCATTCTCTAGGGTCCCCTGCGTGTGGTTCTGGGATTTTGCTCACCGTTCTTGTGGGATCATTTGACCCCACGGTGAGATCTTGCGTGGAGCCCCAGATCGAGGGAGATTATCAGTGAGGTCTTGTATGTCTTCCATTTCCTAATAATTGCTCCCACAGTTTGATTTCTTCAAACCAAGCTGTCTTACCCTATTGCAGATTCAGTCTTCCCAGCCTGGTGCAGGTCTACAATTTTGTTTCTGGTGTCCTTTGACACTCTTTGATCTTGGCCATAGTGGAGTTTGGGAGTGTGACTGTTTGAGGTTGTGGACAGGTGTCTTTTATACTGATAACAAGTTCAAACAGGTGCCATTAATACAGGTAACAGTGGAGGACAGAGAGGAGCCTCTTAAAGAAGAAGTTATAGGTCTGTGAGCCAGAAATCTTGCTTGTTTGTAGGTGACCAAATACTTATTTTCCACCAGCTAATTTGCAAATAAATCTCATAATCCTACGAATGTGATTTTCTGGAATTTTTTTCCATAATTTGTCTGTCATAGTTGACGTTACCTGTTAGATTAAAATTACAGGCCTCTCTCATCTTTTAATTGGGAGAACTTTGCACAATTGGTGGCTGACTAAATACTTTTTTCCACTGTAGGTGCCATGTGCGGTCTCACACTTTCCCTTACATTTACCCAAATTGTGCTCCCCATCCATTTTATTGTGGCATTCATAATTTTGATTATAGTCTATACAGGTATTTTTCCGGTGCTTCCATTTTTTCTGGGCTCTATTCTGATGTCTAATTTTTACACCACTCTCCCGTATCGTACTTGATTATAGAATCTGTAATGATAGGGATTTCCCAAAAATGAGTAAACATTCTGCAGGACAATAGGGCCTTTCTCCTCTTTTAAGATGACAGTAGCCGTTTAAAGTTAGCACAGTCCTTGTAACTGTGTGGATTTGGTATTACTGTCAATTATTTTTAATGGAGAAGGAGCACATATAATAACAATTAGTTTTCTATTAATTGTTTGAGCTGAATATTGTTCCCATTTGTACCAATCATTATTGCATGGCTCCTCCCATAGCCTTTCTAATTTTGTTGGTGCTTTCATTACTTCGGTATTACTGTTGGGGCTGAGGTAGATTGTCTATTTTCCTGATTTCCCCAATTAATTTGAATGACCCATACATTTTGAAAAAACCCAGTTGTTCCTATTTTTTTCTAATCCTGTCTTTAGGGTTGGTTCAACTGCTATAGTAATTAGTGGTCCTTGGGTAGTGGTCATAGTTACATTTAACTATTTCAGGTTCTTCTTCCTGTCTAGATTGGTGTTTGGAAATAGGATCAATGTCCATTGTTGTTATACTATTCCCTTCTGACACTTTAGTGCTAACTATTTCCAATATGTACTTGCATTCTTTCTTGAGTCAATTCCTTTTAAGGTAATTTCCCAACTAGTGTCTCCTTTGTTAACTTCTATTTGGCAGCCATATTCATCCCAGATTGCTTCTCCTCTTGTTTGATGATTAGCCCACCCACAAAGTGATTTTTCTGGCAGAGGTTTTATCCTTCGTATTGAAAAGGATTTTGAGTTTCCGTAGCTGTCAGTACTTGGGCTGGAATAGAAATACTGGTTCGAGCTATGTTCCAGAAGGTGCATGCTTTTTTTAATTATATTTCTTATTTTAGCTTCAGGAACCAATTTCTTAAGTACTGACGAAATCATGAGATGTTTGGCTTGTTTTAAATCCATTATTTTTTCATGTCCATTCCCTTTCAGCTCAACTTCTACACAATTATTTTTTAGGCATTTTATTTTAAACATTGCATATCCTTCAATCTGACATTTCCCCAATCTAGGCCATCCTGTGTACAATACTTGTTCTTTATTCACAACAACAATTATTCCTGGCTCAGTAAGACTATCTCTAGAATATTGATAGTTGTAGGCAGACTCACTACCATCTCTCCTAGGGTTAACTTGCTATTACCGTTTAGAGCACATTCCACAGTTCTTAAATTGTCGGGGAACATGTGAGGGCAGAGAAGTCAATTGTGGGAAAGTCCCTTCCTCAACAGCAGAGTAGTCTCTTCCTTCAATGGTGGAGAAGTCACCTCCCTCAATGGTAGAAAGATCGCTTCCTCCCTCCTTCTCCTGTTGTCCCTCCATTCCCTGGGTCTCTGCTTGTGTTTGGGGCATCTGCCATGGCAGGTATCCTATCATTGGTATTCCCACATCATCAGGCCCCACCTCCCGACTCCTCCGGATCTTCAGGGAGGGAGTGCCTGTTGTCCTTGACGTTGGCACTTCGGACTCGTGCTTGCTTCTTCTTCTTGGACTCCATCTGGTGCCTCGACCTCCTCCGCTTCCCCATGGCTCACCGACGGCAGACGGTTCTCTTCGGGACCCTGGTGCAGTGGTTCAGATGGTACCACGTCGTGCTTCGCCTTCCACCTGTACTGCTGTGGGGCGTCGCTAGGATCACCGTGTATGGTCCTTCTCTCCTGGGCTCGTTTCCACTTCCTGCGAAACACTCGGATCTCGATCTCCTGGAATCACCCGGCCCTGGCTCCTCTGGTCCAGGTTCTGGTTCTGCCCTTTTTCCTGGAGATAGATCACTTTATGTATAGTAGTTAGTTGTCTTACATATGCTTTAAGTTCCATCTCTAATTGTTCCAATGAGGGTCCTTTGTAGGGCCCCTCTTAGAACTGGCACTGGCATGGGTCGGCCCGTAAGCATTTCCATGCGGGGTTAGATGCGAATTTCTGTTAGTTTGAATGTGATAACTCATCAACGCTAGTGGTAGTGCATCCACCCAATTGAGCTTTACACTGGCATCAGATTTTATTCAGTTTAGCCTTCAGGGTACTGCTCCTGATCCTAGATCTTCTGAGGGTACCGGCTTCTACCCATCTACTGAATCTATCTATCATCACTAGCATGTACCTTTGCCATTCACCTTTTTGATAATATCTACATAGTCCATGACTAAGTGTCGAAATAGTCCTTCAGGAATTGGTATATGCCCTATAGGCATTGTTATTCCTTTCCTTACATTGTTTTGTGCACACACCTTACATCTTGCTAATGCCTCATCTATTGTTGCCTGTAGGTATGGAGACCAGTATCCTTGTTTTTTAATTTTTCCTTATTATCTCCACCCTTGCGCCAATGGTCAAAACCACGTCATCAGTTATCAGTAGGTTGAGCAACACACTAGGTGCTACTATGGTTCCTTCTGAGATCTCCATAATCCCTTCACATCTTTGGTGGCCCCTCTTTGGTGCCACATAATTTGTTCATAAGGTCCTTCTCTTTCCTGCATCCTTATTATATCATCTGGCTTTGTTTTTGACAAACACAGGACTTGCTGATTTTACCAATCCAACATCTGTATCATGTTGTGACCATACCTCATGTTTTTCTCCATTTCCTGTTTTTGCTGGTCCTAAAATTCTGTTGCTTCCCCTAGCTGTGTTAGCTGTTGGGATGTAACTTCCACTTCCCTTGGGTCTCCAGTCATTATTGTAGTATGGTGTATCTTGATTAAGGCTTTATCTTTTGAGTGATAAATCAGTGGATTTTCTGTCTTGTTCCATTAAATAGTTTTTGCTTCGGCTTATCATGGTGCCCAAATCCTTGGCCTCCATTCCCTTGTTCACCAGCAAGGTAATGTGTGGGGCAGCTTCAGAAACATTGTACCATTTTTGCCACAAAGTCTGAGCCATCCATGTCCGTCACCTCCATTGCTGCTCCTTGTTTTCCTATAATTATTAGGTACTGATTTTCCATTTGCATTTAACAACCACAGTTGCTCTAAAAGATCATCACGATAGGGGATCATATTGCATGGTGCAGTGATATTCTGACTTTCCTCTTTCTGCTTCTGGTATTTGAGCCTGAATAAACCTACCCCATTTCTTGACTACCCCATCTACTTCTGTCTCAATATCCCCCTAACCAATAGACATTTGCTGTATCCTGTTTCATTACCATTTGTAAGTTTAACCCTGCCATGTCTATGATTACCCCTTCAGAGGAACATAATTTGTATACCCATTTTCATAAGGCATCTCTTCCCAATAGATTGACAGAGGTGTGTTCTGATACAAGTATAGGGAGGTTGCGATTTGTCATGCATTTGTCAGGCGAACTGGAACGTTTTGGCATATTTGCTAGACATGGGGAGGTGAGAGGCATAATTTGGACTTACACAGGTGTAAGTGGCTCCAGTGTCAACCATCATGGGTGTGCCTCTGTTCTCTATTTGAACCTGCAGCATAGGTTCTCGATCAGCTCGTGTAGTTAGTACTGAAACTGACCCTCCCCGGTAGGATTCTCTGGGCACCCCTAGTACCCCTGAGTGGGCCCTGCCCATGGATTCAGGACCTTGGATTTGCTGATTTTGTTGCCAGCCGTCAGGTTGCTTTGGTTGCCAGCCGTCTGCTTGCTTCCAATTATTTTGTTTTGTTCCCCTGTTGTTACAGGTTTGTGGGCAGTTTCGATCTGGTATGCCTGGCTGCTGGCATCCCCAGCAAATTCCAGGTGGCCCTTGTGGGCCCCGATTTCCTCCTTTCTGATTATTTTGCTGAAATGTTTGCTGTTTATTGTTATTATTCCATTGCCGGGGTTGTTGTGCATACACATTCACTACTGGTGCTGTGGGTTGTATTTGGGCCTGTGGCGCGGGAGGCAGATATGGCCCTCCTGGAGTGATCTGCAGCCATCATTCCTGTTTCATTCGCAGGTGCTGTTACTGGGGCCTAGATTTTCTTCTTCCTCTGTTTGTCAGTTCTTCCAATTGGAGTTGAGTCAGTTTCCTCTGAATGTTCCAGTTTCCTCTGAATGCTCCATAAGTCTCTGTTCATCCTTTCTGTGTTTTCTGTGTTATTGTTAGAGTTTTGGAATAGAGTTGTCATCAGTGGGTCCCCCTTCTGGATCTCGTTCTGTTTCCAGTCTCCATCGTTTCATCTGTTCATGTAGATAGGCAGCTGGATTCTCAGTTTCTCCCAGTGTCCCCCCTTTCAGTGACTTGGGGTCAATTCTCACCGGGTATTCCAGTCTTAGTGCTTGCCAGACTTCAGGGCGGTGTGAATCAAAGTTTATCCCATCTCCTTGCGGGTCACTCACTTCTCTACTCAGGTCACTGTTCCCGCAGTATATCCTCCATTGTTGCCTTTCCAACCACCCACTTGCCAACAGTGCCTTCAGATCCCCCACAGCCAGCAGTTTCCCCATGGTTTGTTCCTCAAAATCCTTATCCATTTTCCTGCCCCATCATGCAAATCTGGCAGACGGGCAACCAATCCTTCCAGGTCCTGTGATCCCCACGGAACATAGTGAGCATGGGTACCTATTATTAGAATTGGATATTGTCCCTTGTATTTTTCAGGTCTTCTCAATGTTCTCCTGATTCCGCAATCTTTCTTCCCTTACGCCTTGATTGCAATCTCCCCATATTTCAGCTTGCTGCTCCTTCTTCCTCCTCTAGCCTCTGCCTGTCCGCTGTCTTATCTCACTCTGCTCCCTCTGTATTTCTTCCTTTTCTCTCAATATTCTCCATTTATTGATACTACTCCGGACACCTGGGGATATTGTCCACCAATATATGGTGGGGTCCCACAGACCAATCTGCTTTCTTTTTTGTTTGTTTTCTCATCATCTTTTCTCAACATGTTTCTGGCTTCTCGCATGTTCTTTAGCAATCCTTCTCCTTCCATTTTGAACATGTTGAGTACTTATTTTTCTCTTTCTTTTTGGCGCTTCTCTTCTTTCCTGTGTCTTTTGCTTTATGGTTCTTTATCAGTGTTTCCATTTCCTCACACACCGCGGCATCAAATGTTCCTCCTTCCTGGCCATTTGGTGCCCATTTTCTGGTGCGTTTCTCCCATTTTTCAGATGTTTTCGCTATTTCTCCCTTGCCTAAGGGATACCTAGTACTCAGTATTTCACCGCTTTTACTTCATATTTATGACCTTTTTAATCTATTTTAGTATTCGGCCTATTTATTTATTTATTTTCTCCTTCTTAATAATTTTTATATTAGTATTCGCTTTTTATTGTTAAACTATTTGTGCTTCTTTGATTATTGTTTGGTCAGAACTGATTTATTATTAATGGGCATTCGACAGTCTCTTTATGTAATAATAATATCTCCTGATGTCCACTTTTCTTTTGTGTGGAACATCTAATGAATCTTTCCCCTGCTAGTGTTTTAGCTTTGAATCACTCAGCTATATTATTTATGTAATACTAATATAATGTCTCCCTGATGTCCACTTTTCTTTTGTGTGGAACACCTCATGAATCTTTCCCTTGCTAGTGTTTTTTCTTAACTTTAAATCACTCAGCTATATTCTTTATGTAATAATAATATAATATATCCTGATGTCCACTTTTTCTTTGTGTGGAACACCTCATGAATCTTTCCATTGCTTGTGTTTTTAACTTTAAACCACTCAGCTATATGTGTGTTTCTACCCCTATGAGCATCCACACACCATTCACTCTTTCTCTCCTGGTGTGAGACCAGGTGGGTCCTTCCTACCAGGTTACACTTAAGCAACGGTCCAGGAAAGGTGCGTCAACCTTTCCCCACCAAGGACAGAGACTTTCACACACTCACTTGCACTCTCTCACTCTTTCACGCACTTGTCTAGGTTACCTGTAAACTTAAACCCTTCTTGATACACTTCCTCGACACAAGAAAAACAGTTTTATACAGGATTTCTATTTATATAGCCCCCTAGGTGATACACTTTCGACACACCTGGACTTCTACCTATCCTACGCTTTCCTATGCGACCTATAAATTCTGCCCTGCTTCTCTGATTCACTTCCTCGACACAGAGAAAAAAGCGATATTTATACAGGATTTCGCCTACCTAAGCAGTCCTCAAAACGATTCACTTCCCGTCCACGTTTAGGAGCGGTATCTGTAGGGCTTTCTACCATGTTATTTTGTGATCGTTCAACCAGATGGACAGCCGCCCATGCCGAAATGACCCAGACAAAGTGATCAGCAAGATGAATCAAATGAATCGACCGAACCGAACAGATGCATCGGATGAGCAGCCGAGTGACCCCGATGATTGAATGCACGAATTGAGCAATCGAATCATACAGATCGATCAGACTGTCCAGATGAGCAACCTGAATGAGACAGATGAATCATCCAACCTGACCACAACCAATCAAATCACAATGGATCAAACAGAATGACCAGCAGGACGAACAAATGAATCAAATGATTTGAACAAGCGGTTCAGACGAACAACCGAATGACATCGACGAGAAATACAAGACGCGTCAGACAAAAACAGTGGGTTTAGTCAAACAGATGCAATCATACTGACCAAATGATCAACTCAAATGAGACAGATAACCCACCCCACTCAACCACAATGACCGAACCACACCAACCCAAGCAGACCATCCACCTACTTGGACTGAGCAGATTTAAACTATTTTCTACTTATTGTAACCCTCGAGGCTTTTCATCATTTAACATGCATTTTAAATCCAAAGCTCCCAGTCTCTAATTTTCTGGTTCTTAAATTTGGAGAGATCCCCTACTTGGTATTCTGCAGCTGAGGCCGGGCCCGGATCGAACCACACAAACGTTATACTATATAAGTAAGAACTTGGCTTCCTTTTTTTTTAATGCCGTCCGCTTTTGTTTGTATGGTCCGTCCAAGCCGTTTCACAACCGCAGATGTTCACCATCTCTGGTCCCTGTTTTCAACTCCTGGCAACGCTCACCATTTATGTGGTAGAAATATTTGACTGAAAAGTAGTCAACTCAAAAATATCTCTCAAGAAACTGAGCTTGTGAATCCAAAAATGTTACTTTGTTATCTAATAACAAAAGCCTAGCAGTTCCATGGAACAACTGTCTCTCTTTGGCTTAGAGATCCCTTTTATACACACACAAATACACAAACATGCTTACTAGCATATACAGTTTACTCCCCTTATGGCAAATTCCTAACTTATTTTAGTTCTGCACCACCCTTCTCTTTCAACGTCCAGCTGTCACACATGGTCCACTCCAAAGGTCATACTTTTCTATATGAAGCCTCTCATTCTATTGGTTGCGTGGCTCAGGCCCTTTCTTAAAAATAATATACATACATTCATTAAAACACAGTTACATACTGCATTGGCTATAGTTCCTTATTTAAGCATGCATCTGGATTATAAAATATCAAACATGTTTATTATATTTTACCTTTGGCATCTCCCCTACATTTGCCTTAATGATACATAAATATCTCTCTATATACAGTTGAAGTCGGAAGTTTACATACACTCTAGGTTGGAGTCATTAAAACTAGTTTTTCAACCACTCCACAAATTTATTTTTAACAAACTATAGTTTTTGTCAAGTCGGTTAGGACATCTACTTTGTGCATGACACAAGTAATTCTTCCAATAATTGTTTACAGACAGATTATTTCACTATAATTCACTGTATCACAATTCCAGTGGGTCGAAGTTTACATAAACTAAGTTGACTGTGCCTTTAAACAGCTTGGAAAATTCCAGAAAATGATGTCATGGCTTTAGAAGCATCTGAGTCAACTGAGGTGTACCTGTGGATGTATTTCAAGGCCCTACCTTCAAACTCAGTGCCTCTTTGCGTGATATCATGGGAAAATCTAAAGAAATCAGCCAAGACCTCAGAAAAAAATTGTACACCTCCACAAATTTGGTTCATCCTTGGGAGCAATTTCCAAACGCCTGAAGGTACCACGTTCATCTGTACAAACAATAGTACAAGAGTATAAACACCAGGGACCATGCAGCCGTCATACCACTCACGAAGGAGACGCGTTCTGTCTCCCAAAGATTGAACGATCTTTGGTGCGAAAAGTGCAAATCAATCCCAGAACAACAGCAAAGGACCTTGTGAAGATGCAAGAGGAAGACAGGTACAAACGTACCTATATCCATAGTAAAACAAGTCTATATCGACATAACCTGAAAGGCCACTCAGCAAGGAAGAAGCCACTGCTCCAAAACTGCCATAAAAAAACCAGACTACGGTTTGCAACTGCACATGGGGACAAAGATCGTACTTTTTGGAGACATGTCCTCTGGTCTGATGAAACAAAAATAGAACTGTTTGGCCATATTGACCATCGTTATGTTTGGAAGAAAAAGGGGGTGGCTTGCAAGCCGAAGAACACCATCCCAACCGTGAAGCACGGGGGTCGCAGCATCATGCTGTGGGGCTGATTTGCTGCAGGAGGGACTGGTGGACATCACAAAATAGATGGCATCATGAGGAAGGAAAATTACATGGATATATTGAAGCAACATCTCAAGACATCAGTCAGGAAGTTAAAGCTTGGTCGCAAATGGGTCTTCCAAATGTACAATGACCCCAAGGATACTTCCAAAGTTGTGGAAAAATGGCTTAAGGACAACAAAGTGGCCATCACAAAGCCCTGACCTCAATCCTATAGAAAATGTGTGGGCAGAACTGAAAAAGCGTGTGTGAGCAAGGAGGCCTATCAACCTGACTCAGTTACACCAGCTCTGTCAGGAGGAATGGGCCAAAATACACCCAAATTATTTTGGGAAGCTTGTTGAAGGCTATCCGAAACGTTTGACCCAGGTTAAACAATTTAAAGGCAATGCTACCAAATACTAATTGAGTGTATGTAAACTTCTGACCTACTGGGAATGTGATTAAATAAATAAAAGCTGAAATAAATAATTCTCTCTACTTTTATTCTGACATTTCACATTCTTAAAATAAAGTGATGATCCTAATTGACCTAAAACAGGGAATTTTTACTAGGATTAAATGTCAGGAATTGTGAAAAACTGAGTTTAAATGTATTTGGCTTAGGTGTATGTAAACTTCTGACTTCAACTGTAAGTTCATTAGAGTTACCAGCCTCAGAAATTGCAGCCCAAATAAATGCTTCACAGAGTTCAAGTAACAGACACATCTCAACATCAACTTCACCAATGCCACGAGAATGCCAAGAGTGTGCAAAGCTGTCATCAAGGCAAAGTGTGGCTACTTTCAAGAATCTAAAAATTCTGCACCCTTTTTCCCACTATATATATATATATATTACAGTACTAGTCAAAAGTTTGGACACACCTTCTCATTACAGGATTTTTCTTTATTTTTGTTGGCTGCTTTTCCTTTACTCCTGAGGTCCAACTCATCCCAAACCATCTCAAGTGGGGTTGAGGTCGGGGGGATTGTGGAGGCCAGGTCATCTGATGCAGCACTCCATCACTCTCATTCTTGGTAAATAGCCCTTACACAGCCTGGAGGTGTGTTGGGTCATTGTCCTACATTTTACTTTACATTTTTGTCATTTAGCAGACGCTCTTATCCAGAGAGTGACTTACAGTTACTGAGTGCATACATTTTTTATTTTTCATACTGGCCCCCATGGGAATTGAACCCACAACCTTGGCGTTGCAAACGCTCATGCTCTACCAACTGAGCTACATCCCTGCTGGCCATTCCCTCCCCTACCCTGACGACACTGGGCCAATTGTGCGCCGCCGCCCATGGGTTCTCCAGTCACGGCCTGGCTATGACAGAGCCTTAATTCGAACCAGGATCTCTAGTGGCACAGCTAGCACTGCGATGCAGGGCCTTAGACCACTGCGCCACTCAGGGAGACATCAAGTCCTGTTGAAAAACAAATGATAGTCCCACTAAGCCCAAACCAGATGGGATGGCGTATAGCTGCAGAATGCTGTGGTAGCCATGCTGGTTAAGTGTGCCTAGAATTCTAAATACATCACAGACAGTGTCACCAGCAAAGCACCCCCCACAACATAACACCTCCTCCTCCATGCTTTCGCTGGGAAATACACATGCGGAGATCATCCGTTCACCCACACCGCGTCTCACAAAGACACGGCGGTTGGAATCGTTTCTCTTTGCTTATTTGAGCTGTTCTTGCCATAATATGGACTTGGTCTTTTACCAAATAGGGCTATCTTTTGTATAACCCCCTACCTTGTCACAACACAACTGATTGCCTCAAACGCAGTAAGAGGGAAATAAATTCCACAAATTAACTTTTAAGAAGTCACACCTGTTAATTGAAATGCATTCCAGATGACTACCTCATGAAGCTTGTTGAGAGAATGTCAAGAGTGTGCAAAGCTGTCATCAAATATTATTTAAAGTTATTTGTATTTGTTTAACACTTTTATGGTTACTACATGATTCAATATGTGTTATTTCATAGTTTTGACGTCTTCACTATTGTTCTACAATGTAGAAAATAGTAAAAATAAAGAAAAACCCTTGAATGAGTAGGTGTGTCCAAACTTTTGACTGGTACTGAATAATATACTATGTATATATATATATATATATATATATATATATATATATATATATATATATATATAAAAAGATTATTATCTTTCTTTTTCTATTTTTTTTTTTTACAATTTAAGAACAATTAAATAACTAAATATAGTCGTTACATAATAATTTGCCCCATTTGTTTAGGCAATCCTACATTAGTTCAGAAGTAAAATGTGGCTTAACAAATCACATAATACGTTATATGGACTCACTCTTTGTGAAATAATAGGGGTTGGCATGATTTCTGAATGACTACACCTTCCTCTGTCCTCAATACATACAACATCTGTAAGGTCCCTCAGTCAAGTATTGAAATTCAACCACAGATTCAACTACAAAGCCTCATAAAGAAGACATTGAATATATCTTTAAGCATGGTCAGGTTAATAATTACGGTGTGGATGATGTATTAAACCACCCGTCCTTCTGAACTGAGCTGCAGGATAATAAGGAAACTGCTTAGGGGATGTCACCATGAGGCCATTAGTGATTTTAAAACAGCTACAGAGTTCAATGGCTGTGATGGGAGAAGATGAATCAACAACATTGTAGTGACTCCACAATAATGACCTAAATGACAGAGTGAAAAGAAGAATACAAATATACAGAATCAAAATATTCCAAAACATGCATATGTGTGCAACAAGGCACTAAAGTAATACTGCAAAAAAATATGGTAAAAATATGGTAAAATACACTTTTTATACTAAATGCAAAGCCTTTTGATTGGGGCAAATCCAACACAACACATCACTGAGTAACTGCCTCCTTATTTTCAAGCATTGTGGTGGCTGCATCATTGGTATGGGTATGCTTGACATCGGCAAATACTGGGTGTTTTTCATAATGAAAATAAACGGGATGGAGCTAAGCACAGGCAAAATCCTAGAGGAAAACCAGCTTCAGTCTGCTTTACACCAGACACTGGGAAAGCAATTCACCTTTGATTAGGACAATAACCTACAACACAAAGCCAAATCTACACTGGTTGCTTACCAAGAAGACAGTGAATGTTCCTGAGTGGCCAAGTTACAGTTTTGACTTAAATCTACTTGAAAATCTATGGCAAGACTTGAAAATGTCTGTCTAGCCTTTATCCCCATCACTTTGACAGAGCTTGAATAATTTTGAAAATAATAATGTGCAAATTTTGCGCAGTACAGGTGTGCAAAGCTCTTATGAGACTTACCCAAGAAGACTCAGCTGTCATCGCTGCCAAAGGTGCTTTCTAACATGTACACTCAGGGGGTGAATAATTATCTTATCAAGGTATATTAATGTGAGAAACATCTCGATCCCCAATGCAAAAACCCTGTGCTACCCAGGAGCACAGTACAGAACATCACAAGGCTGCTTCCGACATTTCTACGACAGATGCCGGGAGCTGACGCTGTCATGTGGGTTCAAACGACATCAGGAGGGCTAGCTCGGAAAATCTGAAAATGGATTTTAAGGAACTGATTTTAGCATTAAAAGACTCCAAAAAACGGCCAAACATTTCTGGTCCAGTACCATCGTTGGGCTGCGGGTGTGAAAGATTCAGCAGGCTACTGGCGTTACACATCTGGCTTAAAGAGTACTGTAGCTCTGCTGGAATCACTTTTTTATAGATAACTGACACCTTCTGGAAACAGAAGATACTCTACAGGAAGGATGGAGTCCATCCAAATCATCTTGGCTCCTGGACTCTGTCCACGCATTTCAAGAGCTGCGTTGAAACAATGACTTATCAATGACCCAAGACCAGCTCAGTTAATCCCTTCCATTGTGACAATGAGTCGTCATAATGCTGCATCAAATATACATTATCCTAGGGGCGTTGGCAGACACAATGTAAGTAACTTAATTTATATCCCCCTAATTGCCCTGAATACCTCTGTTGATCCTACAGCTATTGTCTACAGTAATTATGAGCCAGAGTTACACTGTTAGTGCGGAGGCGGTGTGCCTAGTAGGAAGTCCACTGTGTGCAGCTCACCATGCACTATTACATTTTTTACATTTTTAGTCATTTAGCAGACGCTCTTATCCAGAGCGACTTACAGTTAGTGAGTGCATATATTTTCATACTGGCCCCCCGTAAAAAACGAACCCACAACCCTGGCGTTGCAAGCGCCATGCTCTACCAACTGAGCTACTATCAGCTCAATATAAATAACATGAACAAGTCTACTTCGGATAAGCTTCCCAGTAAAACATTGAAAACAATCAAGCAACCCAGAAAGGTGCTAAAGATAGCCCATATTAACATATGCAGTCTGAGAAACAAGGTCCATGAAGTCAATAACTTGCTTGTAACAGATGTCATTCATATTCTGACTATCTCTGAAACTCACTTAGATAATACCTTTGATGATACAGTGGTAGCAATACATGGTTATAACATCTACCGAAAATATAGAAATGCCAACAGTGTTACAGACCCAACGATCTCAGACGATCTCATGTTAAATACTGTTGAAGTAATATGGCTACAGGTTCATCTGCCTCACCTTAAGGCCATTCTTGTGGGAAGCTGCTATAGACCACCAAGTGCTAACAGTCAGTATCTGGATAATATGTGTGAAATGTTTGATATTGTATGTGATATCAACAGAGAAGTATATTTTCTGGGTGATTTAAATATTGACTGGCTTTCATCAAGCTGTCCACTCAAGAAAGAACTTCAAACTGTAACCAGTGCCTGCAACCCGGTTGTCAGTCAACCTACCAGGGTATTTACGAAACAGCACAGGAATGAAATCATCAACATGTATTGATCACATATTTACTAATGGTGCATACATTTGCATTAAAGCAGTATCCAAATCCATAGGATGTAGTGATCACTATGGAGTAACTATATCTAGGAAAACCAAAGTTCCAAAGGCTGGGCCTAATATAGTCTATAAGAGGTCATACAATAAGTTTTGTAGTGATTCTTATGTTGATAATGTAAAGAATATTTGCTGGTCTGTGGTGTGTAATGAGGAGCAACCAGACGCTGCACTTTGACACATTTATGAAATTGCTTACTCCAGTTACTAATAAGCACGCACGCATTAAGAAAATGACTGTAAAAATGTTAAAGCCCCCTTGGATTGATGAGGAATTTAGAAATTGTATGGTTGAGAGGGGATGAGGCAAAAGGTATGGCAAATAAGTCTGGCAGCCCAACTGATTTGCAAACATACTGCAAATTAAGAAATCATGTGACTAAACTTAATAAAACTAAAAATAAACTATACTATGAAACAAAAATAAATGAAATAAAGAATGATAGTAAAAGGCTTTGGAGCACCTTAAATTACATTTTGGGGAAAAAGACAAACTCGGCTCCATCATTCAATGAATCAGATGGCTCATTCATCACAAAACCCACTGATATAGCCAACTACTTTAACGACTTTTTTAATTGGGGAAGATAAACAAACTTAGGTATGACATGCAAACAGCAAATGCTGACACAACTTACATCCAAGTATATCTGACCAAATTATGAAAGACAAGAATTGTACTTTTGGAATTCCGTAAAGTCAGTGTGGAAGAGGTGAAAAAGTATTGTTGTCTATCAACAATGCCAAGCCACCAGGGTCTGACAGTCTGGATGGAACATTACTGAGGATAATAGCGAACGATATTGCCACACCTATTTGCCACATCTTCAATTTAGGCCTACTAGAAAGTGTGTGCCCTCAGGCCTGGAGGAAGCTAAAGTCATTCCGCTACCCAAGAATAGTAAAGCCCCCTTTACTGGCTCAAATAGCTGACCAATCAGCCAGTTACCAACCCTTAGTAAACTTCTGGAAAAAAATTGTGTTTGACCCGATACAATGCTATTTCACAGTAAACAGACTTTCAGCACGCTTTATAGGGGAACGACACTCAACAAGCACAGCACTTACACAAATGACTGATGATTGGCTGAGAGAAATTGATGATAAAAATGGGATTGTGGGGGGCTGTCTTGTTAGACTTCAGTGCAGCTTTTGACATTATCGATCATAGTCTGCTGCTGGAAAACGTATGTGTTATGGCTTTACACCCCCTGCTAAACTCAGCAAAAAAGAACGTCCCTTTTTTCAGGACCCTGTCTTTTTCAAAGATAATTCGTAAAAATCCAAATAACTTCACAGATCTTCATTGTAAAGGGTTTAAACACTGTTTCCCATGCTTGTTCAATGAACCATAAACAATTAATGGACCTGTGGAACGGTCGTTAAGACACTAACAGCTTACAGACGGTAGGCAATTAAGGTCTGATTAAGAAAACTTAGGTCACTAAAGAGGTCTTTTTACTGACTCTGAAAAACACCAAAGAAAGATGCCCAGTGTCCCTGCTCATCTGCGTGAACGTGCCTTAGGCATGCTGCAAGGAGGCATGAGGACTGCAAATGTGGCCAGGGCAATAAATTGCAATGTCCGTACTGTTAGATGCCTAAGACAGTGCTACAGGGAGACAGGACGGACAGCTGATCGTCCTCGCAGTGGCAGACAACGTGTAACAACACCTGCACAGGATCGGTACATCCAACAGCACACCTGCGGGACAGGTACAGGATGGCAATGACAACTGCCCAAGTTACACCAGGAACGCACAATCCCTCCATCAGTGCTCAGACTGTCCGCAATAGACTGAGAAAGGCTTGACTGAGGGCTTGTAGGCCTGTTGTAAGGCAGGTCCTTACCAGACATCACCGGCAACAATGCCAGCCTATGGGCACAAACCCACCGTCGCTGGATCAGACAGGACTGGCAAAAGTGCTCTTCACTGACGAGTCATGGTTTTGACTCACCAGGGGGTGATGGTCGGATTCGCGTTTATCGTCAAGGTATGAGCGTTACACCGAGGCCTGTACTCTGGAGCGGGATTGATTTGGAGGTGGAGGGTCCGGCTCATGGTCTGGGGCGGTGTGTCACAGCATCATCGGTCTGAGCTTGTTGTCATTGCAGGCAATCTCCAACGCTGTGCGTTACAGGGAAGACGTCCCTCCTCCCTCATGTGGTACCCTTCCTGCAGGCTCATCCTGACATTACCCTCCAGCATGACAATGCCACCAGCCACACTGCTCGTTCTGTCGTGATTTCCTGCAAGACAGGAATGTCAGTGTTCTGCCATGGCCAGTGAAGAGCCTGGAGCACGTCTGGGACCTGTTGGATCGGAGGGTGAGGGATAGGGCCATTCCCCCCAGAAATGTCCTGGAACTTGCAGGTGCCTTGGCGGAAGAGTGGGGTAACATCTCCACAGCAAGAACTGGCAAATCTGGTGCAGTCCATGAGGAGGGAGATGCACTGCAGTACTTAATGCAGCTGGTGGCCACACCAGATACTGTTACTGTTACACCAGATACTGTTACCCCCCTTGGTTCAGGGGACACATTATTCCATTTCTGTTAGTCACATGTCTGTGGAACTTGTTCAGTGTATGTCTGTTGTTGAATCTTGTTATGTACATACACATATTTATACATGTTAAGTTTGCTGAAAATTAACGCAGTTGACAGTGAGAGGAGAGTTTCTTTTTTTGCTGAGTTTATAATGTGGATAAAGAGTTACTTGTCTAACAGAACACAGAGGGTATTCTTTAATGGAAGTCTCTCAAACATAATCCAGTTAGAATCAGGAATTTCCCCAGGTTAGCTGTATAGGCCCCTTACTTTTTCAATCTTTACTAACGACATGCCACTGGCTTTGAGTAAAGCCAATGTGTCTATGTATGCGGATGACTCCACACTATACCGTCAGCTACTACAGCAACTGAAATGACTGCAACACTTAACAAAGAACTGAAGTTAGTTTTATTTGGGACAAATAATTCACTAAACCCTAAACCTCAACTACATCTCGTAATGAATAATGTGGAAATTGAGCAAGTTGAGGTGACTAAACTGCTTGGAGTAACCCTGGATTGTAAACTGTCATGGTCAAAACATATTGATACAACAGTAGCTAAGATGGGGAGAAGTCTGTCAATAATAAAGCGCTGCTCTACCTTCTTAACAGCACCATCAACAAGGCAGGTCCTACAGGCTCTAGTTTTGTCGCACCTGGACTACTGTTGCAATTGGCTCAGAACAGGGCAACACGGCTGGCATTTGGATGTACACAGAGAGCTAACATGAATAATATGCCTGTCAATCTCTCCTGGCTCAAAGTGGAGGAGAGGTTGACTTCATCACTACTTGTATTTGTGAGAGGTATTGACATGTTGAAATCACAGAGCTGTCTGTTTAAACGACTAGCACACAGCTCAGACACCCATGCATACCCCACAAGACATGCCACCAGAGGTCTCTTCACAGTCCCCAAATAGACTATGGGAGGCGCACAGTACTACATAGAGCCATGACTACATGGAACTCTATTCCACATCAGGTAACTGATGCAAGCAGTAGAATCAGATTTAAAAAACATAAAAAAGACACCTTATGGAACAGTGGGGACTGTGAAGCAACACAAACATAGGCACAGACACATGCATACACACACATGATAACATAAGCACTATACACACACATGGAGTTTGTGTTGTAGACATGTGATAGTGGAGTAGGGGCCTGAGTTCACACACATAGTGTGTTGTGAAATCTGTTATGAATGTATTGTAATGTTTTTTAAAATTGTATAACTGCCTTAATTTTGCGACCTCAGGAAGAGTAGCTGCAGCCTTGACAGCAGTTAATGGGGATCCATAATAAATACAAATACAGATGTTTTATTTTCATGAATCTTTAGGAATATATAGTAGAAATATTCCACTTTGACATTACAGAGTATTTTGTGTAGATCATTGACAATTTTTTTACAATTAAATCCATTTTAATCCCACAATAAAATGTGTCGAAATCCAAGGGGGTGTAGACTTTCTTTAGGCACTGTCAGGATGGTGACAAAGTGTGTGTAATCAACTGTTTCAGATAGCATTCTTATTATGTGTGAATCAGGTGTTTTCTGTGCCTGTCATTCAATTATTGAGTGTAAGCCTTTAATATATGCCAATTAGCAGATTATTGTATCCTAATCAACTAATTATGTATTCGTTGTACGTATGGGTGGCCCCAGCAGGAATCGAACCCACAACCCTTGGAGTTGCAAGCGCCAAGCTCTACCCGACTGAGTCACACAGGACCACTTTAGTCACAAAACGGTTAAAGGAGTGGATGATAACACTTGATGATGCCTATAGAACAGGGGAATTCAAATGGGGGACTGCAGGTACTGCAGGGGGTCCAAAAAAATAGAAACATTTTTGTATTAGTTCAATGTTTTTATGAATATCGCTAGCAACAACAGAATAAACAAATTTGGAATTACATTCCTACAGTAGAAAATAGGAGAATATCTTCTTTCTAATGATGTCAACTTTATTTCTCAACTCCTAATATTGAGCAAATTACACTCATTGGAGCCAATTACACTCACTGGAGTATCTGACATAGGCTTTGAAAAAGCACCCGTGAATAGGCTACCAGTGCAGCGAAGTGCTGCTGGCTGCTGGTAAACTTTATTGACTTGGACATACATTTTTGCCAACACATGCCTAACCTTTGTTTAATCAGCTAAACAGCTGCTCTTTTGTCAAAATGTGTTTAGAGTTACCTTTCAAGCTAATAGGCTATGTTAGAGTTTACACTTCCTCTTCCAATTATAATGTGGGAAGGTCAAACGACCACCCTCATCACTGTCAAACGCTCCCAAAACACTTCAGCGAGCAGGCCTTCCTAATTGACCTGGCCCAGGTATCCTGGATGGATATAGATCTCATTCCGTCAGTAGAGGATGCCTGGTTGTTCTTTAAAAGTAATTTCCTCTCAATCTTAAATAGACATGCCCCATTCAAAAAATACAGAACTAAGAACAGATATAGCCCTGGTTCTCCTCAGACTTGACTGCCCTTGACCAGCACAAAAACATCCTGTGGCGTACTGCATTGGCATCAAATAGCCCCTGCGATATGCAACTTTTCAGGGAAGTTAGGAACCAATATACACAAGCAGTTAGGGAAAGCAAAGGCTAACCTTTTCAAACAGAAATTTGCATCCTGTAGCACTAACTCCAAAAAGTTTTGGGACACTGTAAAGTCCATGGAAAATAAGAGCACTTCCTCCCAGCTGCCCACTGCACTGAGGCTAGGAAACACTATCACCACCGATAAATCTACAATAATCGAGATTTCAACAAGCATTTTGCTACGGCTGGCCATGCTTTCCACCTGGCTACCACTACCCCGACCACCAGCTCTGCACCCTCCGCTGCAACTTGCCCATGCCCCCCGCTTCTCCTTCACACAAATCCAGACAGCTGATGTTCTAAAAGAGCTGCAAAATCTGGACCCCTACAAATCATCTGGGCTAGACAATCTAGACCCTTCCTCTTTCTAAAACTAGCCGCCGAAATTGTCTCAACCCCTATTACTAGCCTGTTCAACCTCTCTTTCGTAACGTCTGAGATCCCCAGAGATTGGAAAGCTGCCGCGTCATCCCCCTCTTCAAAGGGGGGGTGACACTCTAGATCCAAACTGTTACAGACCCATATCCATCCTGCCCTGCCTTTCAAAAAAGTTTTTGAAAGCCAAGTCAACAAACAGATCACCGACCATTTCGAATCCCACCGTACCTTCTCCGCTATGCAATCCGGTTTCGAGCTGGTCATGGGTGCACTTCAGCCACGCTCAAGGTCCTAAACGATATTATAACCGCGATCGATAATAGACAGTACTGTGCAGCCGTTTTTCATTGACCTGGCCAAGGCTTTCGACTCTGTCAACCACCGCATTCTTATTGGCAGACTAAATAGCCTTGGTTTCTCAAATGACTGCCTCGCCTGGTTCACCAACTACTTCGTCAGATAGAGTTCAATGTGTCAAATCGGAGGGCCTGTTGTCTGGACCTATGGCAGTCTCTATGGGGGTGCCACAGGGTTCAATTCTTGGGCCGACTCTTTTCTCTGTGTATATCAATGACGTCGCTCTTGCTGCTGGTGACTCTCAGATCCACCTCTCGCAGACGACACCATTTTGTATACATCTGGCCCTTCATTGGACACTGTGTTAACAAACCTCCAAACGAGCTTCAATTCCATCAACACTCCTTCAGTAGCCTCCAACTGCTCTTAAACACTAGTAAAACTAAATGCATGCTCTTCAACCGAACGCTGCTTGCACCCGCCCACCCGACTAGAATCACTACTCTCGACGGGTCTGACCTAGAGTATGTGGACAACTACAAATATCTAGGTGTCTGGTTAGACTGTAAACTCTCCTTCCAGACTCACATTAAGAATCTCCAATCCAAAGTTAAATCTAGAATCGGTTTCCTATTTCGCAACAAAGCCTCCTTCACTCATGCTGCCAAATATGCCCTCGTAAAACTGACTATCCTACCGATCCTTGACTTCGGCGATGTCATTTACAAAATAGCCTCCAACACTCTACTCAGCAAATTGGATGTAGTCTATCACAGTGCCATCCGTTTTGTCTCCAAAGCCCCATACACTACCCACCACTGTGACCTGTACGCTCTTGTTGGCTGGTCCTCACTACATATTCGCCGCCAAACCCACTGGCTCCAGGCCATCTATAAATCACTGCTAGGCAAATCCCCGCCTTATCTTAGCTCATTGGTCACCATAGCAACACCCACCCATAGTCTGCGCTCCAGCGGGTATATCTCACTGGTCATCCCCAAAGCCAACACCTCCTTTGGCCGCAATTCCTTCCAGTTCTCTGCTGCCAATGACTGGAACAAATTGCAAAAAATCTCTGAAGCTGGAGACACCTATCTCCCTCACTAACTTTAAGCATCAGTTGGCAGAGCACCTTACCGACCACTGCACCTGTACACAGCCCATCTGGAAATTAGCCCGCCCAACTACCTCATCCCTATATTGTTATTTATTTTGCTCATTTGTACCCCAGTATCTCTATTTGCACATCATCTCTTGCATATCTATCATTCCAGTGTTAATACTAATTGTAATTATTTTGCACTATAGCCTATTTTATTGCCTTACCTCCATAACTTGCTAAATTTGCACACACTGTATATATATGTATTCTCTGTTGTATTTTTTGACTTTGTTTTGTTTTACCCCACATGTAACTCTGTGTTGTTGTTTTTATCGCACTGCTTTGCTTTTATCTTGGCCAGGTCGCAGTTGTAAATGAGAACTTGTTCTCAACTGGTTTACCTGGTTAAATAAAGGTTAAATAAAAAAATAAAAAATAAAAAAATGAACAACTATCTACCATATGTATTATTTTTAAAATGTTAAAATACTTACCCTTGCAATTATCATTCATCTGCCCTGCTATAGTTGCCCCGGTCAACTGCACGTTATTGCTGTTATTGTGAAGTGGAAACGTCTAGGAGCAACACAGGCTCGGCCGCGAAGTGGTAGGCCACACAAGCTCACAGAACGGGACCACCGAGTGCTGAAACGTAGAAGCGCGTAAAAATCGTCTGTCCTCGACTGCAACACTCACTACCGAGTTCTAAACTGCCTCTGGAAGCAACCTCAGCAAAATAACTGTTCGGCGGGAGCTTTATGAAATGCATTCCATGGCCGAGCAGCCGCACACAAGCCAAAGATTACCATGCGCAATGTCAAGCGTCGGCTGGAGTGGTGTAAAGCTTGCCGCCATTGGACTCTGGAGCAGTGGAAACGCGTTCTCTGTAGTGATGAATCACGCTCACCATCTGGCAGTCAGACGGACGAATCTGGGTTTGGCGAATGCCAGGAGTACGCTACCTGCCCCAATGCATAGTGCCAACTGTAAAGTTCACTGGAGAAGGAATAATGGTCTGGGGCTGTTTTTCATGGTTCGGGCTCGGCCCCTTAGTTCCAGTGCAGGCAAATCTTAACGCTACAGCTTACAATGACATTCTATACGATTCTGTGCTTCCAACTTTGTGGCAACAGTTTGGGGAAGCCCCTTTCCTGTTTCAGCATGACAATGCCCGTTCACAAAGCGAGGTCCATACAGAAATGGTTTGTCGAGATCGGTGTGGAAGAACTTGACTGGCCTGCACATAGCCCTGACCTCAACTCCATCGAACACCTTTGGGATGAATTGAACGCGCTGACTGCGAGCCATACCTAATCGCCCAACATAAGTGCCCGACCTCACTAATGCTCTTGTGGCTGAATGGAAGCATGTCCCCGCAGCAATGTTCCAACATCTAGTGGAAAGCCTTCCCAGAAGAGTGGAGGCTGTTATAGCTCTAAAGGGGGAACCATATTAATGCCCATGATTTTTGAATGAGATGTTCGACGAGCAGGTGTCCACATACATTTGGTCATGTAATATATATGTATGTGTATATATGTAATATATGCAAAGCTGTCATCAAGGCAAAGGGTGGCTATTTTAAGAATCTCAAATATAAAATATATTTTCATTTGTTTAACACTTTTTTGGTTACTACATGATTCCAAATGTGTTATTTCTTAGTTTTGATGTCTTCACTATTATTCTACAATGTAGAAAAACACTTGAATGAGTAGGTGTTCTAAAACATTTGACCGGTAGTGTATGTATGTATATATATATATATATATATATATATATATATATATATACAGTGAGGGTAAAAAGTATTTGATCCCCTGCTGCTGATTTTGTACGTTTGCCCACTGACAAAGACATGATCAGTCTGTAATTTTAATGGTAGGTTTATTTGAACAGTGAGAGACAAAAAATCCAGTAAAACGGATGTCAAAATGTTATAAATTGATTTTCATTTTAATGAGGGAAATAAGTATTTGACCCCTCTGCAAAACATTACTTAGTACTTGGTGGCAAAACCCTTGTTGGCAATCACAGAGGTCAGACATTTCTTGTAGTTGGCACCAGGTTTGCACACATCTCAGGAGGGATATTGTCCCACTTCTCTTTGCAGATCTTCTCCAAGTCATTAAGGTTTCGAGGCTGACGTTTGGCAACTCGAACCTTCAGCTCCCTCCACAGATTTTCTATGGGATTAAGGTCTGGAGACTGGCTAGGCCTCTCCAGGACCTTAATGTCCTTCTTCTTGAGCCACTCCTTTGTTGCCTTGGCCGTGTGTTTTGGGTCATTGTCATGCTGGAATATCCATCCACGACCCATTTTCAATGCCCTGGCTGAGGGAAGGTGGTTCTCACCAAGATTTAATGGTACATGGCCCCATCCATCGTCCCTTTGATGCGGTGAAGTTGTCCTGTCCCTTAGCAGAAAAACCCCAAAGCATAATGTTTCCACCTCCATGTTTGAGGGTGGGGATGGTGTTCTTTGGGTCATAGGCAGCATTCTTCCTCCCCTCCAAACACGGCGAGTTGATGCCAAAGGCTCGATTTTGGTCTCATCTGACCACAACACTTTCACCCAGTTCTCCTCTGAATCATTCAGATGTTCATTGGCAAACTTCAGACGGGCCTGTATATGTGCTTTCTTGAGCAGGGGGACCTTGCGGGCGCTGCAGGATTTCAGTCCTTCACGGCGTAGTGTGTTACCAATTGTTTTCTTGGTGACTATGGTCCCAGCTGCCTTGAGATCATTGACAAGATCCTCCCGTGTCGTTCTGGGCTGATTCCTCACCGTTCTCATGATCATTGCAACTCCACGAGGTGAGATCTTGCATGGAGCCCCCAGGCCGAGGGAGATTGACAGTTCTTTTGTGTTTCTTCCATTTGCGAATAATCGCACCAACTGTTGTCACCTTCTCACCAAGCTGCTTGGCGATGGTCTTGTAGCCCATTCCAGCCTTGTGTAGGTCTACAATCTTGTCCCCTGACATCCTTGGAGAGCTCTTTGGTCTTGGCCATGGTGGAGAGTTTGGAATCTGATTGATTGATTGCTTCTGTGGACAGGTGTCTTTTATACAGGTAACAAGCTGAGATTAGGAGCACTCCCTTTAAGAGTGTGCTCCTAATCTCAGCTCGTTACCTGTATAAAAGACACCTGGGAGCCAGAAATGTTTCTGATTGAGAGGGGGTCAAATACTTATTTCCCTCATTAAAATGCAAATCAATTTATAACATTTTTAACATGCGTTATTCTGGATTTTGTTGTTGTTATTCTGTCTCTCACTGTTCAAATAAACCTACCATTAAAATTATAGACTGATCATTTCTTTGTCAGTGGGCAAACGTACAAAATCAGCAGGGGATCAAATACTTTTTTCCCTCACTGTATATTGAACAAGAATATAAACACAACAATTGCAACGATTTTCCTGAGTTACTGTTCATATAAGGAAATCAATCAATTGAAACAAATAAATTAGGGCCTAATCTATGGATTTCACATGACAGAAATACTCCTCAGTTTCATCAGCTGTCCGGGGTGGCTGGTCTCAGATGATCCCGCAGGTGAAGAAGCCAGATGTGGAGGTCCTAGGCTGGCGTGGTTACACGTGGTCTGCGGTTGTGAGGCCGGTTGGAGGTACTGCCAAATTCTCTAAAACGACGTTGGAGGTAGCTTATGGTAGAGAAATGAACATAAAAATCTCTGGCAACAGCTCTGGTGGACATTCCTGCAGTCAGCATGTCAATTGCATGCTCCTCAACTTGATATCTGTGGGAATTGTGTTTTGTGACAAAACTGCACATTTTAGAGTGGCCTTTTATTGTCCCCAGCACAAGGTGCACCTGTGTAATGATCATGCTCTTTAATCAGCTTCTTGATATGCCACACCTGTCACGATCGTTACAGGATGAAGCGGACCAAGGCGCAGCGTGATAACCGTACATCTTTTATTGAAGTACACACACGAACAAAACAACAAACCAAACGATACGTGAAGTCCTAGGTTAACACCAAAACAAACCTTACGGGAACAAGATCCCACAATGACTAGTGAAAACAGGCTGCCTAAGTATGGTTCCCAATCAGAGACAACGAGCTACAGCTGCCTCTGATTGGGAACCACCCTGGCCAACATAGATCTAAACGATCTAGAATGAAAACATAGAACAACTAAACATAGGAAAATCCACACCCTGGCTCAACATTTAAGAGTCCCCACAGCCAGGGCGTGACAACACCTGTCAGGTGGATAGATTATCTTGGCAAAGGAGAAATGCTCACTAACATAAATGTAAATACATTTGTGCACAAACTTTGAGAGAAATAAGCTGTTTGTACAAATGGAACATTTGTGGGATCTTTTATTTCAACTCAAGAAACAGGGGACCAACACTTTACATGTTGCGTTTATATTTTTGTTCAGTATGTACATATACCTATACATATTTATACATATATACAGTACCAGTCCAAAGTTCGGACACACCTACTAATTGAAGGGTTTTTACATTTTAGTCATTTAGCAGACGCTCTTATCCAGAGCGACTTACAGTTAGTGAATACATATATATATTTTTATACTGGCCCCCCGTGGGAAACGAACCCACAACCCTGGCGTTGCAAACGCCATGCTCTATCAACTGAGCTACATCCCTGCCGGCCATTCCCTCCCCTACCCTGGACGACGCTGGGCCAATTGTGCGCCGCCCATGAGTCTCCCGGTCGGCTGCGACAGAGCCTGGATTCGAACCAGGATCTCTAGTGGCACAGTTAGCACTGCGATGCAGTGCCTTAGACCACTGCGCCACTCAGGAGTACAATACTTTTTCTTTATTTTTACTATTTTCTACATTGTGGAGTAATAGTGAAGACATCAAAACTATGAAGTAACACATGGAATCATGTAGTAACCAAAAAAGTTTTAAACTAAACAAAGTATATTTTATATTTGAGATTCTTCAAAGTAGCCACCCTTTGCCTTGATGACAGCTTTGCACACTCTTGGCATTCTCTCCACCAGTTTCATGAGTTAGTCACCTGGAATGCATTTCATTAACAGGTGTGCCTTCTTAAAAGTTAATTTGTGGAATTTATTTCCTTCGTTAACGCGTTTGAGCCAATCATTTGTGTTGTGGCAAGGTAGGGTGGTATACAGAAGATAGCCCTATTTGGTAAGACCAAGTCCATATTATGGCAAGAACAGCTCCAATAAGCAAGGGAAATGACAGTCCATCATTGCTTTAAGACATGAAGGTCAGTCAATCCGGAACATTTCAAGAACTTTTAAAGTTTCTTCAAGTGCAGTTGCAAAAAAACCATCAAGCGCCATGATGAAACTAGCTCTCATGAGGACCGCCACAGGAAAGGAAGACCCAGAGTTACCTCTGCTGCAGAGGATAAATTAATTACAATAGCTGAACCTCAGATTGCAGCCCAAATAAATGCTTCACAGAGTTCAAGTAACAGACACATCTCAACATCAACTGTTCAGAGGAGACTGCGTGAATCAGGTCTTCATGGTCGAATTGCTGCAAAAGAAACCACTACTAAAGGACACAATCGGGTGATTGTGAAGGCCAGGTCATCTGATTCAGCACTTCATCACTCTCCTTCTTTGTCAAATAGCCCTTACACAGCCTGGAGGTGTGTTGGGTCATTGTCCTGTTGAAAAACAAATGATAGTCCCAGTAAGCGCAAACCAGATGGGATGGCGTATCACTGCAGAATGCTTTGGTAGCCATGCTGTTTAAGTGTGCCTTGAATTCTAAATAAATCACTGACAGTGTCACCAGCAAAGCACCATCACACCCCTTCCATGCTTCACGGTGGGAACTACACATGCGGAGATCATCCGTTCATCTACTCTGCATCTCACAAAGACACGGCGGTTGGAACCAGAAATCTCAGATTTGGACTCATCAGACCAAAGGACAGATTTCCACCTGTCTAATGTCCATTGGTCGTGTTTCTTGGCCCAAGCCAGTCTCTTCTTATTATTGGTGTCCTAAGTAGTGTTTTCTTAGCAAGAATTATTGGTGTCCTTAGTAGTGGTTTCTTTGCAGCAATTCGACCATGAAGGCCTGATTCACGCAGTCTCCTCTGAACAGTTGATGTTGAGATGTGTCTGTTACTTGAACTCTGTGAAGCATTTATTTGGGCTGCAATTTCTGAGGCTGGTAACTCTAATGAACTTATCCTCTACAGCAGAGGTAACTCTGGGTCTTCCTTTCCTGTGGCGGTCCTCATGAGAGCCAGTTTCATCAAATTGCTTGATGGTTTTTGCGACCGCACTTGAAGAAACTTTCAAAGTTCTTGAAATGTTACAGAATGACTGACCTTCATGTCTTAAAGTAATGGTGGACTGTCATTTCTCTTTGCTTATTGGAGCTGTTCTTGCCATAATATGGACTTGGTCTTTTACCAAATAGGGCTATCTTCTGTATACCAACCCTACCTTGTCACAACACAACTGATTGGCTCAAATGCATTAAGAAGTAAATAAATTCCACAAATGAACATTTAACAAGGCACACCTGTTAATTGAAATGCATTCCAGGTGACTACCTCATGAAGCTGGTTGAGAGAATGCCAAGAGTGTGCAAAGCTGTCATCAAGGCAAAGAGTGGCTATTTGAAGGATCTCGAATATAAAATATATTTTGATTTGTTTAACACTTTTTTGGTTACTACGTGATTCCACATGTGTTATTTCATAGTTTTGATGTCATCACTATGTATATGTGTGTCACCAAACAGGTCATTAGGTACACCCATCTAGTACCAGGTCGGACCACCCTTTGCCTCCAGAACAGTCTGAATAGTTTGTGGGGATGGATTCTACAAGTCGAAAACGTTCCACAGGGATATTGGTCCATGCTGATGCGATGGCATCACACAGTTGCTGCAGTTTGGATGGCGGTACACCACAGTCACCTGCCTGTACCAATCACACCAGGCAGGATGGATCCATGGACTCATGCTGCTTATGCCAAATCTTGACTCTGCCATCAGCATGACGCAACATGAACCGGGATTCCTTGGACCAGGCAATGTTTTTCCTCTCCTCAATTGTCCAGTGTTGGTGACCGCGTGCCCACTGGAGACGCTTTTTCTTGTTTTTAGCTGATAGGAGTTAAACCCGGTGTGGTCGTCTGCTATAATAGCCCATCTGTGACATGGATCAACAAGTTGTCAGTTCCGAGATGCCGTTCTGCACACCACTGTTGTATTGCGCCGTTATTGGTCTGTTTGTGGCTTGCCTGTTAGCTTTCATGATTCTTGCCATTCTCCTTCAACCTCACACATCAACAAGCTGTTTTCGCCACAGGACTGCCACTGATTTTATGTTTTTTGTTTGTCACACCATTCTCGGGAAACCCTAGACACTGTTGTACATGAAAAAAACAGGAGGGAGGCCGTTTCTGAGATACTGGATCTGGCGTGCCTGGCACCAATGATCATACCGTGCTCAAAGTCGCTTAGGTCACTTGTTTTGCCCAACGTTCAATCGAACAGTAACTGAATGCGCAATGCCTGTCTGCCTGCTTTATATAGCTAGCCATGGCCACTTGACTCACTGACTGTAGGGAAGATCCATTTGTGAACGGCCTGTGAGTGTACAGTGGCTTGCGAAAGTATTCACCCCACTTGGCATTTTTCCTATTTTGTTGCCTTAAAACCTGGTTTTGGGGAGTTTGTATCATTTGATTTACACAACATCCCTACCACTTTAAAGATGAAAAAAAAAATTTGGGTGTGAAACAAACAAGAAATAAGACAAAAAAACAGAACTTGAGCGTGCATAACTATTCACCCCCCCAAAGTCAATACTTTGTAGAGCCACCTTTTACAGCAATTACAGCTGCAAGTCTCTTTGGGTATGTCTCTATAAGCTTGGCACATCTAGCCACTTGGATTTTTGCTCATTCTTCAAGGCAAAACTGCTCCAGCTCCTTCAAGTTGGATGGGTTCCGCAATCTTTAAGTCATACCACAGATTCTCAATTGGATTGAGGTCTGGGCTTTGACTAGGCCATTCCAAGACATTTAAATGTTTCCCCCTTAAACCGCTCGAGTGTTGCTTTAGCAGTATGCTTAGGGTCATTGTCCTGCTGGAAGGTGAACCTCCGTCCCAGTCTCAAATCTCTGGAAGACTGGAAACATCCATCCATCATTCCTTCAATTCTGACCAGTTTCCGGTCTCTGCCGATGAAAAAACATCCCCACAGCATGATGCTGACACCACCATGCTTCACTGTGGGGATGGTGTTCTCGGGTGATGAGAGGTGTTGGGTTTGCGCCAGACATAGCGTTTTCCTTGATGGCCAAAAAGCTAAATTTGAGTCTCATCTGACCAGAGTACCTTCTTCCATATGTTTGGGGAGTCTCCCACATTCCTTTTGGCGAACACCAAACGTGTTTGCTTATTTTTTTCTTTAAGCAATGGCTTTTTTCTGGCCACTCTTCTGTAAACCCCAGCTCTGTGGAATGTACAGCTTAAAGTAGTCCTATGGACAAAATACTCCATTCTCCACTGTGGAGCTTTGCAGCTCCTTCAGGGTTATCTTTGGTCTCTTTGTTGCCTCTCTTGATTAATGCCCTCCTTGCCTGGTCCGTGAGTTTTGGTGGGCGGCCCTCTCTTGGCAGGTTTGTTGTGGTGCCATATTCTTTCAATTTTTAATAATGGATTTAATGGTACTCCGTGGGATGTTCAAAGTTTCTGATATTTTTTTATAACCCAACCCTGATCTGTACTTCTCCACAACTTAGTCCCTGACCTGTTTGGAGAGCTCCTTGGTCTTCATGGTGCCTTTCTTATTGGTACCCCATGCTTAGTGGTGTTTGTAAGGGTTGGTGTGAGGTGTGACCCAGGTGCGGTGCAGCATATACAGTAGGTAGATGGTGAAAAATTATCTTTACTGGTGGTCTCGAAGCCAGAATACAAAATAACAGACTTATCACGATAAAAAGAAAGGCGGAGAAAATAAGTCTCCAAAACCGGCTGACAGCCAAAATATGAAATACTACCTACGACTGAAACAAATAACGCAACAGGGAGAACACTTCTCAAGTACCTGTACATCGGTCCCTGATCAGACACTGAGTAGTACTGCTGGACATAAAGAAACTAACAGAGAAAACTGAGCAAGGGGACACAGGGAAGTGAGGACATAAATACACAGGTGAACAGGTAGACACAGGTGACACCAATAGGACAGCCTCCTGAGTGGCGCAGCGGTCTAAGGCACTGCATCGCAGTGCTAGCTGTGCCACTAGAGATCCTGGTTCGAATCCAGGCTCTGTCGTAGCCGGCCGCGACCGGGAGACCCATGAGGCGCGCACAATTGGCCCAGCGTCGTCCAGGGTAGGGGGAGGGAATGGCCGGCAGGGATGTAGCTCAGTTGGGAGAGCATGGCGTTTGCAACGCCAGGGTTGTGGGTTTGATTCCAGTAATAAAATAATGTATGCACTCACTAACTGTAAGTCGCTCTGGATAAGAGCGTCTGCTAAATGACTAAAATGTAAATGATACTGATTAGTCCAGACTGTGAGTTAGGAGGTGCTTAAGGTTGTCGGAGGATGACACCTAGTTTGTCACTCTGGAACTGCAACCCCCTCCTGTAACAGGTGTTGCAGAATCTGGGGCCTTTCAGAACAGGTGTATATATACTGAGATCATGTGACAGATCATGTGACACTTAGATTGCACACAGGTGGACTTTATTTAACTAATTATGTGACTTCTGAAGGTAATTGGTCGCACCAGATCTTGTTTATGGACTTCATAGCAAAGGGAGTGAATACATACAGTTGAAGTCAGAAGTTTACATATACACTTCAACCACTGCAAAAATGTCTTGTTAACAAACTATAGTTTTGGGAAGTCGATTAGGACATCTGCTATGTACATGACAGAAGTAATTTTTCAAACAATTGTTTACAGACAGATTATTTCACATATAATTCACTGTACCACAATTCCAGTGGGTCAGAAGTTTACATACACTAAGTTGACTGTGCCTTTAAACAGCTTGGAAAATTCCAGAAAATGATGTCATGGCTTTAGAAGCTTCTGATAGGCTAATTGACATCATTTGAGTCAATTGGAGGTGTACCTGTGGATGTATTTCAAGGCCTACCGTCAAACTCAGTGCCTCTTTACTTGACATCATGGGAAAATCAAAATAAATCAGCCAAGACTTCAGAAAAAGTCTGGTTCATCCTTGGGAGCAATTTCCAAACGCCTGAAGGTACGTTAATCTGTACAAACAATAGTACGCAAGTATAAACACCATGGGACCACGCAACCGTCATACCGCTCAGGAAGGAGACGCGTTCTGTCTCCTAGAGATAAACGTACTTTGGTGCGAAAAGTGCAAATCAATCCCAGAACAACAGTAAAGGACCTTGTGAAGATGCTGGAGGAAACAGGTACAAAAGTATCTATATCCACAGTAAAACAAGTCCTATTTTGACATAACCTGAAAGGCCGCTCAGCAAGGAAGAAGCCACTGCTCCAAAACCGCCATAAAAAAGCCAGACTATGGTTTGCAACTGCACATGGGGACAAAGATTGTACTTTTTGGAGAAATGTCCTCTGGTCTGATGAAACAGAAATAGAACTGTTTGGCCATAATGACCATCGTTATGTTTGGAGGAAAACGGGGGGTTCTTGCAGCGGAAGAACACCATCCCAACCGTGAAGCACAGGGGTGGCAGCATCATGCTGTGAGGGTGCTTTGCTGCAGGAGGGATTGGTGCATTTCACAAAATAGATGGCATCATGAGTAAGGGAAATTATGTGGATATATTGAAGCAACATCTCAAGACATCAGTCAGGAAGTTAAAGCTTGGTCGCAAATGGGTCTTCCAAATGGACAATGACCCCAAGCATACTTCCAAAGTTGTGGCAAAATAGCTTAAGGACAACAAAGTCAAGGTATTGGAGTGGCCATCACAAAGCCCTGACCTCAATCCTATAGAACATCTGTGGGCAGACCTGAAAAAGGCGTGTAAGCGAAAGAGCAATGTGAGGCCTACAAACCTGACTCAGTTACACCAGCTCTGTGACGATCCCGGCTGTCGAGTCGGTTCCTGTCTGGCGACTAGTGTTCTTGCTCGGATTCTCCAGTTTCCCGAGGGCGGGAACCCCGGGAGCGCACTGGTTTTCCGGGCACTGCATCCCATCAGCAATCTGCACACCTGGTCCTGATCATCACCCTTCTTAGGGCTTGGCCCAACATCCAGTTCTGCCGGATCGTTAGCCATGAACAGTATGTTGTCAGCGTATCAGTCTCTGAGCCAGTAGTGTTAGTTTTGTTGTTTTGCACCTTTTGACTTGCTGTGTACTGACCGCTTTTGTTCTGTCTGCAGTCTCTCACCCGAACCTTCACCCAACCTCTGCCTGATGGTCGGCGGCTGCCGAGCCAGCACCGACCAACCACTGCACCCTCAACAACCCATCCACGCCACCCGCTCTGTTCCTGGGATTATTCAGCTTCACTGGACTCTATTAATAAACACTCACCTTTGTCTCACGACTGCCCCGGTCTGGTCTGCTTCTGGGTTCTGGCTAGTTAACCGTGACAGAACGATCCGCCAGTAATGAACCCAGCGGACCTGGACTCTGTTCGCGCATAGCATTACCCAGCAGGAGAAGATGTTGGGCCATCATAGCACGGGTACGACAGGAGATCGGCGCGTCAGTTCGAACCTTTCTACCGTCTGACGAGGTCCAGAACCAACGCAAGTGTCCGGTGGAGGATCCCCCGTTACCGATTCGCCAGCCGCTTTGAAGCTGTGTCCATCCGGGAGCCGCAAGGTTCCGACGCCGGAGAAGTAGGAGGGAGAGCTGGGAAGATGCCGCTCCTTCCTTATGGTCAGTGTGGACTAGTGTTCGATCTACAGCCCTACTCTTATGCTGACAGACAAGGCTAGGGATAGCCTTTGTGATTGAGTTGCTGCGTGGTCGAGCGCTGGAGTGGGCTTCAGCCGCTTGGGAACAGCAGGATCCCTGCATGGCTTCATACCAGGGGTTCACGGCCGAGATGAGGAAGCTCTTCGACCATTCCGCCCGAGGGAGGGACGCAGCCAGGCGCCTGTTTTCAGCTTCGCCAAGGAACCCGCAGCGGGCCGACTTCGTGATCGAGCTCAAGACGCTGGCTGTGGAGAGTGGGGTGGAACGAGGAGCCTCTGCAAGCGGCCTTTACCAGGGTCTGTCGGAGCAGCTCAAGGATGAGTTGATCTCCCCTATCCGGAGCCAGTGACTGGACAGCTTGGTAGCTTTGTTATTCGGTGGATATCGGTCCGAGAGCGAAGGAGGGAGAAGCAATGGGTTCCGCCCCAACCGATCAGCTTCCTAGGATCCAGCCGCCGGTCGCTTAACCGGCGCGCTCGCCAAAGTTGGGAGGACTTTTAGCGAGCTAGTTTCGACCTCTCAATACCTCTGTAGACCCCGCTAACTCCCGCCTACCTTATGAACAGGAATCAGAGCTTAGCGATTAACGCTTTATCGATTCAGGTGCCGGGCGGAAGCTTTCAGATGCCGAGTTGGTGGAACAGCTGGGGCTTTCCTAGAGCAATTGCCAAGCACGAAGCTACCACTTGAACGGCAGTAGTCTGGCACGTATCGCGATGAGGACTGAACCGCTTAAGATGCGGTTGTCGGGAATCATTCTGGAGATGATTTCATTCTTCATTTGCCGCCCTTCCCATGTTCCTCTGGTCTTGAGGATACCCCTGGCTGAAGGAACACAATCCCACGCTCGATTGGGTGACGGCAAGGTAACGAAGTTGGAGCCTTGATTGTCATGCTAACTAGACCCCAAGACTGCCTGCCTCCATTCGGCTCCCAGTCAGGTGATTGAGGCTAAACCCCCAGATTTGTCCCTGGTTCCCGAGACATATGGCGATTTGGGGGAAGTTTTCAGCAAGCAGAAGGACCCTGTCACTCCTCCCCACCGACCATAGCTGATTGTCCATCAACCTGGTCCCTGGAGCTGTCTACCCCAAGGGAAGGTTATACAGTATCTCCCGACCTGAACGTGAGGCGTGGAGACCACACAGAGTCCCTAGCTGCTGGTCTCGTTCGTCTCGTCACACCCCCTGGGGGCAGGATTCTTCTTTGTGGGTAAGAAGGATGGCTCTTTCGACTGTGTATTGATTATCGGGGGTTGAATGACATCACGGCCAAGAACAGGTATCCCCTGCCCTTGATGAGCTCTGCCTTCGACTCCCTACAGGGTGCTACGGTGTTCACTAAGCTAGGACCCACGCAATGCGTATCACCTGGTCCGGATCAGAGAGGGGGACGCAGTGGTTGACGGGTTTCAATACACCGATGGGTCACTTCGAGTATCAGGTGATGCCGCTTGGACTGACCAATGCTCCAGCGGTATTCAGGAGTATGGTGAACGGTCCTGAGAGATAATGGATCGGTTGTGTTTGTTTACCTGGATGACATTCTGATCTTTTCGAAGGAACCTTCCGACCACGCCCAGCATGTCCGGCAGGTCTGCAGCGATTGTTGGAGAATCGCCTGTTTGTGAAGGCCGAGGTGCGAGTTTCACGCCCACACGACATCCTTTTTCGGTACATCTCTCCAGGGGGAGAGATTAGGATGGACCAGGAGAAGGTTAGAGCGGTTCTGGAATGGGGCCCAGCCCGGTACGAGATTGCAGCTCCAGAGATTTTTGGGGGTTTGCGAATTTCTACCGCAGATTCATCCGGGATTACAGCCGTGTGGCCGCTTCCGGAACTGCCTTGACTTCCAGCATCAGGACCTCAAGTGGAATCGGGAGGCGGATCGAGCGTGGATTTGAAGAGGCGATTCACCAACGCAGACCGATTCTTCTCACCGGACACGGCCCGCCTGTTCGCCTGAAGTGGACGCGCCTGATGTGGGAGTTGGCGCCATCCTGTCGCAGCGATGCTCCACGGACAGCAAACCCCATCCCTGCGCCTACTACTCGGCGCCGCCGTCGTGCGAGAGGAATTAGGGTGTGGGTAACCGGGAGCTTCTCGCGTGAAACTTGCCTTGGAGGAGTGGGCGCCACTGGTTGGAGGGGGCGGAGCAAGGACCGCTAATTGTCTGGACGGACCACAAGAATCTTGCTTACGTGCAATCGGGCAAACGCCCCCCAACTCCCCGCCAGGCCAGGTGGGCGTTGTTTTTCGGGACGATTAGTTTCTGGCGTCCGACCTGGACCTAAGAACGGCAAGGCGGGACGCTTGTCCCGGATGTTCTCCAAGACGGGAGGAGAGTGGGTCCAAGACCGAGACAATCCTCCCCCGGAACTAGCGTCGTGGGAGCAGTTATGTGGAAGATTGAGGAGGAGGTGCTGGCGGCTTCGACTAGCCCGGTGCAACGGTCCACCCGGCCGGGTTGTGCGAGCCGGTCGCCTGCTGTCTCAAATGGTCCCACGCCAGCAAGATGTTCACCCTGGCGTGGCTCGACTGGCGTGCTTTTCGCAGACGCTTTGGTGGTTGCCGGCCGAGGATACCGGGTTTTGTTGCTGCCTGTCCAGTGTGTGCAGGAGAATAAGAGTACCAATCGCCCCAGCTCTGGACTACTTCACCCCCTTCCTATTCCCCCCGCGACCATGTGTCGCATCTGGCCCTGGACTTCGGGCCCACGGGGTTGCGCTTCTGAGGGGAACACGGTCGCTCTGACTATCGTGGACAGATTCAGCAAGTTCGGCCCACTTTGTGCCAATGCCAAGCTTGCCCTCTGCCTCGAGACGCCCGAGATCCGAGTTAGGAGGCTTTTCAGGGTCCACGGTTTGCCCAGTGATATGCTTCCGACCGTGGCCCTCAGTTTACTTTGAGTTTTTTGGCCATTGGAGCTACGGTCAGCCTCACATCTGGTTTTCACCCCCAATCCAATGGATCAGGCGGAGAGAGCCAACCAGAAGATGGAATCAACGCTACGCTGTCTGGTTTCTTCCAACCCCACCTCCTGGTCCTCGGTTGCTTGGGCTGAGTATGCCCACAATACTTTTCCTACATCTGCCACTGGGATGTCTCCCTTCCAGTGCCTGTATGGCTACCAACCTCCCCTGTTTCCTTCTCAGGAGAAGGAGCTCTCAGTGCCTTCTGTTCAGCCCCAGACTCGCGCGCTGCCACACACGGACCCGGCATCGGGCCAGAAAGGCACTCCTTAGAGTTTGGACCGCCATCAGCTCCAGGCGACCGCCGGCCGGATTCCCGCCCCACCTATACCATCGGAGATAGGGCTTGGTTGGCCACATCGGGATCTTCCTGCTACGTGACTGAGTTTAGGAAGTTGTTACCAGTTCATTGGTCCGTTTGTGGTGGAGAAGGTGATCAATCCAGTGGCAGTTCGACTAAACCACCGAGGCGCCAGAGTCCATCCCACCTTTATGTCTCCTAGCCTGTCCCTCAGTCCTCTGTTGCTCCTCCGCCTCCTCCTCCTCCTCCTCGGATGATCGGAGGTGGTCTGCCTACACGGTGCGCCGCATCATGGATTCCAGACGGCGGGGCCGGGGTTTCCGTATCTCGTGGACTGGGAGGGGTATGGCCCTGAAGAGAGGAGTTGGATCGCGACGATCAGGTCCCAGATGCAGACCTATCAGTGACTTCTACCGCCTCATCCTGGCGCTCCGGGAAGTCCCCGGCCCGGTGGCGGTTGGGCCGGAGGGGGTACTGTGACGATCCCGGCTGCCTGAGTCGGGTCCTGTGGTGACTAGTGTTCCTGTGTATTCTCCAGTTTCCCGAGGGTTCGAACTGGGGAGCGCTCTGGGTTTTCCGCACCTGCATCCCATCAGCAATCTGCACACCTGGTCCTGACCATCACCCTTTTAGGCTTCTGGCCCAACATCCAGTTCCTGCCGGATCGTTAGCCACGAACAGTATGTTGTCAGCGGATTAGTCTCTGAGCCAGTAGTGTTAGTTTTGTTGTTTTGCACCTTTTTGACTTGTGTGTACTGGACTCCGCTTTGTTCTGTCTGCAGTCTCTCACCCTGAACCTTCACCCAACCTCTGCCTGATGGTCGGGCGTCTGCCGAGCCAGTACCGACCAACCACTGCACCCTCAACAACCCATCCACGCCACCCGCTCTGGTCCCTGGATTATTCAGCTTCACTGGACTCTATTAATAAACACTCACCTTTGTCTCACGCGCCGTGGTCCTGGTCTGCTTCTGCCTTTGGCTTAGTTAACCGTGACAAGCTCTGTCAGGAGGAATGGGCCAAAATGTACCCAACTTATTGTGGGAAGTTGTGGAAGGCTACCCGAAACATTTGACCCAAGTTAAACAATTTAAAGGCAATGCTACCAAATACTAATTGAGTGTATGTAAACTTCTGACCCACTGGGAAAAAGCTGAAATAAATCATTCTCTCTACTATTATTCTGACATTTCACATTCTTAAAATAAAGTGATGATCCTAACTGACCTAAAAACAGGGAATTTTTTCTAGGATTAAATGTCAGGAATTTTGAAAATCTGAGTTTAAATGTATTTGGCTAAGGTGTATGTAAACTTCCGACTTCAACTGTATGTATGCATCACTTTTCCGTTATTTATTTCTTATTTTCATTTTGCTTCACCAATTTGGGCTATTTTGGTGTGTGTCCATCACATGAAATCCAAATAAAAATCCATTTAAATTACAGGTTGGAATGCACCAAAATAGGAAAATCGCTAAGGGGGAATGAATACTGCAAGGCACTGTATATATCAATGAAAAGAATGTCAGGTCACAGCCCGCTGCTCTTAAACTAGAATCTGCAGTTGAAACACAACAAAGCGACACCCCACCTCTGTTTTGGTAAAAAGCTTAGTGATGGGCCTAGAGAAATGTAACCACTCTCAAACTCACAGACAGAGCTATGGATGCAAGGACTGACCATATATGATATTAAAACTATAGTTTTAACCATGTTTTGAGGCTATACAGTGCAAGTTTACATTTACATTGTTTACAAACGTTGGAGTAAAACAAGCTTATATTTGAGTTTCTAATGTGGTACAACAGTTGAACTAAGCTTCAAAAAAGTATTCACACCCCTTTACTTTTTTTCCACATTTTGTTGTTACAGCCTGAATTTAAAATTGATTAAATTGAGATTTTGTGTCACTGATCTGCACAAATACTCATAATGTTAAAATTGTATTAGTGGCATTTTTTTTACATTAATAAAAAAGTAATAGCTGAAATGTCCGAGTCAATAAGTAGTCTACCCCTGTGCTAAGGCAAGCCTAAATAAGTTCAGGAGTTAGTGTTCTTAACAAATCGCGATAATAAGCTGCATGGACTCATTCCGTGTTAAATAAAAGCGGTTAACAGGATTTTTGAATGACTACCTCATCTCTGTACCCCACATACAATGATCTGTAAGCTCCTTCAATCGAGTAGTGAATTTCAAGCACAGATTCAACCATAAAGACCAGGGAGATTTTTCAATGCCTCGCAAAACAAGGGCACCGATTTGGTAGATGTGTAAAAATAAAAAAGCAGACGCTGAATATCCTCTGAGCATGGTGAAGCATTAATTACACTTTGGATAGTGTATCAATACACCCATTCTCTACAAAGATACAGGTGTCCTTCCTAACTCAGTTGCCGGAGAGGAAGGAACTGCTCAGGGATTTCCTACTATGAGGCCAATGGTGATTTTAAAACAGTTACAGGGTTTAATGGTTGTGATACTGTATGAGCTTTCCAACAGACACTGGGAGACAAATTCACCTTTCAGCAGGACACTAACCTAAAACACAAGGCCAAATCTACACTGGAGTTGCTTACCAAGACGACATTGAATGTTCCGAGTGCCTAGTTACAGTTTTGGCTTAAATTGGCTTGAAAATGTATGCGGAAGACTTAAAAATGATCAACAATCTAATTGACAGAGCTTGAAGAATTTTCAAAAGAATAATGGGCAATTATTGTACAATCCAGGTGTTCAAAGTTCTTAGAGACTTACCCAAAAGTATCCAAAGGTGCTGACTACAAAGTATTGACTCAGGGGTGTAAATACTTATGTAAATGAGATATTGCTGTATTTCATTTTCACTACATTTCTAAAAAACATGTTTTCACTTTGTCATTATGGATATTGTGTGTAGATGTGTGATTGTTTAAAAAATATTTAATCCATTTTGAATTCAAGCTGTAACATAACAAAATGTGGAATAAATCAAGGGGTATTAATACTTTCTGAAGGCACTGTATAAGTTATATTATTCAATATATATATGATGAATTTATACTGTAACTCCAAAAAAAGGATGAAGTAACTAATGATTCTAGATTTAATGGACTTAATTAATAGACACGTTTGTTTAGTTGGTGTTGACTTATAGTCTAAATCTGTGCATGAGAAAAGAAATGCAACTATTTATTCAGTTTTACTCCCTTGAGGTGATGGATTCAAGCTCTTTTCCAAACAGATGTCAAACGTTTGTTTCACTTTTGTTTTAAAGATATCAAGGCCAAAGGACAAACACATGAATATGAATAATGTAATATATGTGGTCCTCAGAAAACAAGATCAAAATGCTGTAGGCATCTTTTCCTGATTTACAATATTTATGTTTATTTGAGGATTTGGGACTATGGACAACTCCATGATGATGACATAATGCATTATGAAGTGATGGTTATGAATCTGATGCAACAAAGTTATCTATTCACATTAAAATTTACCAAAGGGCACTTCAGGTGTGGCAAGTTGGATGAGATACCCAAAGTAAACCTAACCGCAACATTCACATAAGACAATAGCAATACCACCCCCAATACTACACCTAAAGGTCAAAAAGTTTTAGAACACCTACTCATTCAAGGGTTTTTACTATTTTCTACATTGACATCAAAACTATGAAATAACACATATGGAATCATGTAGTAACCAAAAAAGTGTTAAACAAATCAAAATATATTTTATATTTGAGATTCTTCAAATAGCCAACCCTTTTCCTGATGACAGCTTTGCACACTCTTGACATTCTCTCAACCAGCTTCATGAGGTAGTCACCTGGAATGTATTTCAATTAACAGGTGTGCCTTCTTAAAAGTTAATTTGTGGAATTTATTTCACAACAACCGGCTGTGATGTGATAAGGTAGGGGTGGTATACAGAAGATAGCCCTATTTGGTAAAAGACCAAGTTCATATTATGGCAAGAACAGCTCAAATAAGCAAAGAGAAACAACAGTCCATCATCAATACTTTCTTCAAGTGCAGCCGCAAAAACCATCAAACTCTAGGATGAAACTGGCTCTATGATGACCGCCACAGGAATGGAAGACTCCAGAATTACCTCTGCTGCAGAGGATAAGTTCATTAGCTACCAGCCTCAGAAATTGCAGCCCAAAATAAATGCTTCAGAGAGTTCAAGTAACAGACACATCTCAACATCAACTGTTCAGAGGAGACTGTGAATCAGGCCTTCATGGTCGAATTGCTGCAAAGAAACCACTACTAAAGGACACCAATAATAAGAAGAGACTTGCTTGGGCCAAGAAACACAAGCAATGGACAATAGACCAGTGGAAATGTGTCATTTGGTCTGGAGTCCAAATTGAGATTTTTGGTTCCAACCGCCTGTTTTTCGAGACGCGGTGTAGGTGAACGGATGATTCTGCATGTGTATTTCCCACCGCAAAGCAATAGGAGGTCGAGGTGCTATGGTGTGGGGATGCTTTGCTGGTGACACTGTTTGACCAGTATGGCTACCACAGCATTCTGCAGCGACACGCCATCCCATCTGGTTTGGGCTTAGTGGGACTATCATTTATTTTTCAACAGACAATGACCCAACACACCTCCAGGCTGTGTAAGGGCTACTTTACCAAGAAGGAGAGTGATGGAGTGCTAGATCAGATGACCTGCCCTCCATAATCCCCCGACCTCAACCAAATTTAGATGGTTTGGGATGAGTCGGACCGCAGAGTGAAGGGGAAAAGCAGCCAACAAGTGCTCAGCATATGTGGGAACCCCTTCAAGACTGTTGGAAAAGCATTCCAGGTGAAGTTGGTTGAGAGAATGCCAAGAGTGTGCAAAGCTGTTATCAAGGCAAAGGGTGGCTATTTGAAGAATCTCAAATATAAAATGTATTTTGATTTTTGGTTACTAGATAATTCCATATACAGTTGAAGTCGGAAGTTTACATGCACCTTAGCCAAATACATTTAAACTCAGATTTTCACAATTTCTGACATTTAATCCTAGTAAAAATTTTCTGTCTTAGGTCAGTTAGGATCACCACTTTATTTTAAGAATGTGAAATGTTAGAATAATAGTAGAGAATAATTTCTTTCAGATTTTATTTATTTCATCACATTCCCAGTGGGTCAGAAGTTTACATACACTCAATTAGTATTTGGTAGCATTGCCTTTAAATTGTTTAACTTGGGTCAAATGTTTCGGTAGCCTTCCACAAGCTTCCCACAATAAGTTGGGTGAATCTTGGGCCCATTCCTCCTGACAGAGCTGGTGTAATTGAGTCGGGTTTGTAGGCCTCCTTGTTCTCTCACACGCTTTTTTCAGTTCTGGCCCACAAATGTTCTATAGGATTGAGGTCAGGGCTTTGTGATGGCCACTCCAATACCTTGACTTTGTTGTCCTTAAGCCATTTTGCCACAACTTTGGAAGTATGTTTGGGGTCATTGTCCATTTGTCCAAGACCCATTTGTGACCAAGCTTCCTGACTGATGTCTTGAGATGTTGCTTCAATATATCCACATCGCCTTCTCATGATGCCATCTATTTTGTGAAGTGCACCAGTCCCTCCTCAGCAAAGCACCCCCCACAGCATGATGCTCACCCCCGGTGCGCCACGTTGGGATGGTGTTCTTCGGCTTGCAAGCGACCCCCTTTTTTCCTCCAAACATAACAATGGTCATTATAGGCCAAACAGTTCTATTTTTGTTTCATCAGACAAGAGGACATTTCTCCAAAAAGTAAGATCTTTGTCCCCATGTGCAGTTGCAAAACTGTAGTCTGTCTTTTTTTATGGCAGTTTTGGAGCAGTAGCATCTTCCATCTTCCAGGTTATGTCGATATAGGACTAGTTTTACTGTGGATATAGATACTTTTGTACCTTTGTCCTCCAGCATCTTCACAAGGATTGTTCTGGGATTGATTTGCACTTTTCAAACTAAAGTATGTTCATCTCTAGGAGACAGAACGCGCCTCCTTCCTGAGCGGTATGACAGCTGCAGTAGTCCCATGGTGTTTATACTTGTATACTATTGTTTGTACAGATGAACGTTGTACCTTCAGGCATTTGGAAATTGCTCCCAAGGATGAACCAAACTTGTAGAGGTCTACAATTTCTTTTCTGAGGTCTTGGCTGATTTCTTTGATTTTCCCATGATGTCAAGCAAAGAGGCACTGAGTTTGAAGGTAGGCCTTGAAATACATCCACAGGTACACCTCCAATTGACTCAAATGATGTCAATTAGCCTATCAGATGCTTCTAAAGCGATGACATCAGTTTCAGGACTTTTCCAGGCTGTTTAAAGTTACAGTCAACTTAGTGTATGTAAACTTCTGACCCACTGGAATTGTGATACAGTGAATTATAAGTGAAATAATCTGTCTGTAGACAATTGTTGGAAAAAATTACTTGTGTCATGCACAAAGTAGATGTCCTAACCGACTTGCCAAAACTATAGTTTGTTAACAAGAAATTTGTGGAGTGGTTGAAAATCGAGTCTTAATGCCTCCAACCTAAGTGTATGTAAACTTCCGACTTCAACTGTGTTATTTCTTAGTTTTGATGTCTTCACTATCTATTCTACAATGTAGAAAATAGTAAAAAATAAAGAAAACCCTTCAATGAGTAGGTGTTCTAAAACTTTTGTCCGGTAGTGTAGGTGGTTGGTTTAGTCTGCCTCAAGTGCAGAAACAGCATCCATTATTTGTGGGTGACAAACCAACCTGTTACAGCCAATCTGGAGGCTCTCATGAAAACACTTACTAGTGATGGAGCCGAAGCTCCTGGTCAAGATGAATCACCTTCCAGTGGGTCAACAGAGGCTCAACATGCTGATGGATGTCATAAACCTGAAACTACATTTAGTGGGGAGGTTTTCCTCTCAAAGAGAGGTTATATTACAGGTTGTTATAACTATACAATGGAATATTCTGGGAATATACTCACCATACCACATGGAATATTTGTGATATTACATTTGTTGTATTATATCCACAGCATCACAAATACAATACATACATGTTATACTAATAAAAAACCAGAAATTACATCAGTAAAATGTATGATTTTTTGTATTGTTATCTAATTCAAATGTTTATTTCGGGTCTATAGTCAGGGGTCTATCAATTCTCAATCCTGGGATGGTTAAATGTTTTATCTGAAAAAAGTGGGAATCTGTTTATTTCTAATTATCCCAAAGTTGTAAAAAAGCTTTTGAGCCATGGCATCTTACTTTAGGTTTTAAATGACTGGACTAGATTAAAGCGAGCCACAAATTACACCCTATTCCCTATGGGCCCTGGGAATCAAAAGTGAGTGCACTATATAGGTAATAGAGTGCCCTTTGGGGACGAACACAAGATGAACTTACAAGACATCCATTTCCATCACTGCATGTCTCCATCGATAAAGCATTATTATTGGATTCCCAGTGCTGGCTTCAATTTTAATCAGTTTAAAACGACAGACATAGCACCAAGGGTTCCCCCCGACCGACATTATTGTGATTAATACAGTCTCTTTTATCTTCTGGCTTCTTCTGGTGGCTTGATGTATTTAGTGTAGGCCCCAAAGCTTGTTAATGTTCCCATTGCTAATGATATAGATTCTCTTTGCTCCCATCCCCAATAACACAGTTGAATCAATTAAAACAGATTTGTTATTAAGTTTTGTTTTCTTTATTAGCTCGCTTGAGAAAAAGCAAAGTTGAGATACTTTTTAATTTCCTTCAGATCACTTTAGAGTGGGAGTGAAACAAACATTTACTTTAATCAATTAGCTGGTATTGATTAGGCTGGCTGTATAGCTGATCCTCATCATTTGGAACGTTAGACATAACTCAGGATGTCTGAGAGCACAAATCAACCAAGGTAAAGACACTATAGGGTATAATGCACGCCCGTGTTTCTCTGGTAAATATACACCACATGCAGGCACATGCACCTATAGGTCTCTTACCTCCGTAAGCACATGCTCCTTTTCTTTGCCCTTCCAGTCTCTAAAGTGTCCTTTGTTTTGGGTAAAAAATTTATAAATGTATACAGTTTAGGCGTTGTGGTTCTAAACACACTGCCCGCAAGGTCGTTACATTTTCGTTAAATATGTGTCATTTAATTAGCCATTAAGATGTGGCCATATTTTTGCTTTTTACGTAACTAAATAATCAAACCATAATTGCTCAACAAGTCTGTGACCACGGTTATGGATTTTTCTTTTAGGTGCCCTTTTTTTTGTTTGATCACCTGCCCCCCCAAAAGGTCTGTGCGCTGCCCCGACAGTGCCATTTTATTTTTTACGTCTTCTGCTGAAGGCTGGTACTGTATGAATGATTTAAACTAACACACGTGAAATTATGAATCAGATCAATCATATTGAAACTCTGGCTCCAAAATAATCCCTATCAAGTCAGTATTAGAAGCTAGGGGGATTACAATGTCCGGAGGGTTTTGGACCCACCTCCTCTACCCCCATCCCAAAAACATACTAACTACCTTGTACTCAATCCTTCCCAAAATATGAATACTTTTGCCATCATCGCTAACACACAAAGTAAACAAAACAAACATGAGTTGAAGTCCCTCATCAACTAGAGTGTTTCAACCAGAACCCCCTAATATGACTATGTTTGCACAAACATCATTAGGGCTGAAGCAGAGGTAGCCCCTATTACTTTTAATAATCTCTCTCTTTTTGCTGCAAACCCAGGAGGTCTGCAGTCTGCAGTTAGTTCCCCCCTCTTATCCTACTATCTCAATCATTTGTCTCCTCTCCTTTTTCCTCACAGTCTCTCTGCTTAAAGCTCTGTCTGTCGCCAACACTTTTTTCTGCTGCAGGGTGCACTCGCCGCTGCGTAATGATCCGCTTGTGAAGGTACAGGAGCGTCCGCTGCTTTGTTCAACACTGTCTCTCTGTGATCTTGGCAAGTCTAACCATACTTTTATCCCATTGGCCGAGTCGTAATCTTCTTTCACTTTACCTGTACGAAGAGTACATACTCTTGCTTCCCTGGCTCCACATGTGCCTCCTCCTATGATATTGTGTGTGTTTTACTAGAAATATTACTACTGGGACTTACTAACACTGTAAATGTACTGTTAGTCCTTCATTGCACAATCAAATGGGAAGCATCGTAAGCCTTACTTAAGACATGGATGACAGTTGATGTGAGTGAAAGTGGACACCTTCACACACTTTTTACTTACCATAGTATTCCTAAAGGAGAGTAGACAACAACAACAAAAGAATGGTGGAGGTGAAAGTCAACTCCTCATCAACCCCCAAGCACATCATCAAAAGCTAATGAGTTTGATGAGGCATAATGCTACTCAAACACACCGGGCAGAAGCAGACCTCAAGGCCCAGTACACCTCACAGGAAGCTATGACTACTTATGTTGTTAGGTTTTGTTAGGAACTCGTGCCAGGTGTTTGCTGATAAACCTGGAGTCTTCCACATTGATTTGATACCTCTCTGTGGGAACGGCTTTTATACGTTGATAGGAACAGGGCACCATGTCCGCCAGAACTTGTAATGAAACCATGGGCCCTTATGTCTCACTGAAGGGGCTTTTAGGCCTGGTGAATCAGCATCAATGAGGCAGATGACAGACAATGTCATTTTGGCTGCATTTACAGGCAGCCCAATGTCTGATCTTTTCTCCACTGATTGGCCTTTTCTTTTCAGAGCTGATCTGATTGGACAAAAGACCAATTACACAAAAATAAATCTAAACGCAGCCTTGGATTCTAAATCACTTACGCCTGTAGCAGCCCCTTCTGAAGTGCATGTTGCCTTGTTTAACACAAAAACTATTTGCCTAAACGTTTATTTATTGAGAAGCCATAACAATCACACTCTTCAATGTGTTTTAGTGTAATTGCATTCCCCTCCAAGACGCTCTGAAATAAGCAGCAAGACTCCACATTTTGAGAAACAGTGTAGAGTAACATTTAAGAGGAGGTTTTCAATCACCGGCCGCTGTCTTTGTATTCAACTGCTCTCTGGGTAATTTTTATTTGGGCTTTAAAATGTATAATCTCTTATTTTCTGCCTCTAGGCTATATCAGGTCACAATGAAAACCAGCGGTGACAATTCTAAAGTGGGCAGTCTGTGCTTTCGTATATGATATTAGAAGCACACACACAGAGATATTGCTAACTCCAGGAGAAGCCAAATCCTTGCTTGCAGAGGACATATCAGACTTTCGCTGACTGTTGACCAAAGATACTTATTTCGCTCTGACATTTTCCACCAGCCTTGTTATAACATTTATGTCATCTATACTTCATTCTCCTCTTTTTATGTGAGGAGCCAGGTTGTCGTCCTCTCTCTCCCAGACAGATGCATAGGCGTGGGAGAAAGCTAAAGGCTCCATTTTAAACATACAGTGCCCGAAAGTATTCAGACCCTTGCCTTTTTCCAAATGTTGTTACGTTACAGCCTTATTCTATAATGGATTAAATAAAACAATTCTCTCAAATACTACACACACATACCCCATAATGACAAAGTGAAAACAGGTTTTTAAGAAGTATTCAGACCCACTTTGCTATGAGATTCGAAATTGAGCTCAGGTGCATCCTGTTCCCATTGATCATCCTTGAAATGTCTTTCTACAACTTGATTGGAGTCCACCTGTGGTAAATGATTTGGAAAGCACACACCTGTCTATAAGGTCCCACAGTTGACAGTGCAAAAACCAAGCCATGAGGTTGAAGGAATTGTCCGTAGAGCTCCGAGACAGGATTGTGTCGAGGCACAGATCTGGGGAAGGTTACCAAAAAATTTCTGCAGCATTCAATGTCCCCAAGAACACAGTGGCCTCCATCATTCTTAAATAGAAGAAGTTTGGAACCACTAAGACTCTTCTAGAGCTGGCCGCCCAGCCAAACTGAGCAATCGGGGGAGAAGGGCCTTGGCAAGGAGGTAACCAAGAACCTGATGGTCCCTCTCGGATATGGGAGAACCTTCCAGAAGGATAACCATCTCTGCAGCACTCCACCAATCAGGCCTTTATGCTAGAGTGGCCAGACGGAAGCCATTGCTCAGTAAAAGGCACAGACAGCCTGCTTGGAGTTTGCCAAAAGGCACCTAAAACCTTCAGAACATCGAGAAACCAGATTCCTCTGGTCTGAGTAACCAAGATTTAACTCTTTAGCCTGAATGCCAAGCAACACATCTGGAAACCTGCCACCATCCCTACAGTGAAACATAGTGGTGGCAGCATCATGCTGTGGGGATGTTCTTTCAGCGGCAGGGACTGGGAGACTAATGTCAGGATCGAGGCAAAGAGAACGGAGCAAAGTACAGAAAGTTCCCTTTATGAAAACGTGCTCCAGAGCGCTCAGGACCTTAGACTGGGGCGAAGGTTCACCTCCAACAGGATAATTGACCCTAAGCACACAGCCAAGACAAACGCAGGATGCTTCGGGACAAGTCTCTAAATGTCCTTGAGTGGCCCAGCCAGAGCCTGGATTCGAAACGTGATGGAACATCTCTGGAGAGACCTGAAAATAGCTCTGCACCAACGCTCCCCATCCAACCTGGCAGAGCTTGAGGAGGATCTGCAGAGAAGAATGGGAGAAACTCCCAAATACAGGTTGTGCCAAGCTTTGCAATTGGCCATACCAAGACTCGAGGCTGTAATCACCCGAAAAGGTGATTTAACAAAGTACTGAGTAAAAGGGGTCCCAAATACTTATGTAAATGTAATATTTCCGTTTTTTTTGCATATACCAGTTTTTGCTTTTCATTCCAAGTGTTATAGATTGATGAGGGAAATAAATGCACATTAATCAATTTTAAAATAAGTTTGTCCCTAACAAAATGTGGAAAGTAAAGGGGGTCATGGAATGTACCCGAAGGCACGTATGTTGCACTTGCGTAAATGTGTTGAAATGCTCCATCAAGGTATATTTAAGACGTCTGATAGATGTTCATCCTCCATTGCTTAGAGCCACATCCGTCTGTAATGCCTCTAAATCATTAAAACAGAAAGCAATATGTAAAGGAAAGACTATTAAAGCCTAAGACTTGCCCACTGCCTACATTACAACAAGCACTGGTTCATGTTTGTCACTGAACACCCCAGGCAGCAGGGGACGACCTGGCCACAGCAGGGACCTCTCTAGTCGGATGTGAGCAGTATCTTACGTCAAAGGGTTTAATCAGTAGTTTCTTATACCATGGAGAAACCCTACATACTGCACCATCCTCCACCTTCTTTCTGCCGATAGCAAATTATCATTGTCTTGTTAGCACCTTATGTATTCATCACTGACTATTTCGGCAGTGCACTTTTCCTTGTATGCTTGAATGAATGGCAAGAAGCAGCTTATTATTATTGGTCTCGTCACCTAACTCCTTATTGCCTTTCCTTGCTGAACTTGATCCAGGTGGTGACAATGGAAGTGTATGTAGTGGTGGTCAGCAAAAGTGGTGGGCAGAGCAGCAATATAATGTACAATTAATTTAGTCCCTCACCTACTGTGGTTTGGAGTACTGCATCTTGGGTGCCGAAATTTAAATGATTATTATTAAATGTACCAGACATTACTAATGGTCATACTAGTTTGTATAAGGCTAGAAAGCGAAACAGTGACAGTGGAGACATTTTTAATACAGTGGTCATTGAATGGGTTGTCATATTCCAAAGCGCAATTATAGTTTATCATTAGAGAAACCTCAATCTTGCAAACTTTTGCATTAGTATATTTTGTAATAATGAAATTACAACAGTTGGTGTCATTTAGGAAATTGAGAGTGGCAGAATTGCAACAAAACAAGTCGTGGGTGAGTGCTTTGTCCACTTAGATGTCAACATTTATCGATGAAACCACCAATATTTTCTTTCTGCCTTTAGCCTACATCTAGCTGTGTGGAAGTTATAGAAATATGGAATATGTGGACATCTCCCCTGTGATTTCCATTTTCCAGATGGTGGAATAAGTTGGAGCAAGGTCCAGCATAAGTAAGTAGGTGGTGAATTAATATCTAGATAAACCCCTAGCCACTGGAGGTCACATTTCAAGCCAGGGCTCCAAGACAGGATATTTCCATAGCCTCCGGCACCCTGGGTCTGTTCATTTCCCAAACGTGAGGCACGGAACCGGCATCCCTCTCTGCCTCACTCCCCCTCCATCTCCTCGCTCCCAGTGTGGGTTCAGCCTAACTAGACCCATCTCACTTATAGACCTCAACTCCCCAACAAAAGGGTTGTCCATTTCTTAAGACTCCCTGAGTGTCAATTAAACTGCTTTTTTGGAAAAAAGAAAAAAAGAAAAAAATCTTATTATAAATCTATTTTATTTGTCTAACTACATATTTAGGTCAATTGAAAACAGAAATGGTGATTCAGCTGTTTCAGATGCACTGTTTTTTGTCACAACTCTTATTTGAATTTCACATGGGCAGAATATACAATCATCTTCACAGAAGAAATTAAGGTGACCATTTTTTTTTACCCAATCCCCATTCGTCAGCGGGAATTTGTCACCTCTCGACGCCTTCTGTTCCAGACAAAACATCAAATCAGAATTCACATCATTTATCACTATTTCCCGTTTTAATTCAGTTTACCATTTATCTTTAATTTGAAAGATGAATTTGCATAATTCTTTTACATTATCCTCTCTTACTTTACAAGTCTTTCAATAATTATAATGGCCAATGGATAATGTAGAGAGTAAGTTTATTAGATATGTTTCTCAAATCTATTGACAGAAACTCATCAAATGCTGTATTTTAAAAAAAGAATGGTCTTCCCTTCAGTCTCTGTGCTGCCTTTTCAGAAGAATAAATAAATAATCAATTGACAATAGACCCATGCTGATAAGAAAGACAAAGTAGGTGACTGTTAAGCTAATCACTGAGCATAACTGGCAAAACCCCCAGCACAAGAACCAAGAAAAACACTATCCAACGTAAATAAACTAATATGTCCTACTGTATTTTTGTCCATTTACTCTTCTGTACAATTCCCTCCCAAATTAACTCCACATTTGTCACTTAACATTTGTAGTAGTCACTTATAAACTCAGTGAGGGGACGTCAGTTTCCCCCTCAGGGGTCAACAGAAACATTTTTCCCAGTCCTACAATGTTTTATGTTCAGTCATTTTAGACCATTCAAAATAGTTGTCTTTATGCTCTCTCTGGTACGTTCCAAGTGGCAAATCAATCAGATGGAAACATCAATAGAAAAAGAGAGAATATGATTTCAGTAAGACATAAAGTACGAGCAGTATTTGTACATGATGAAACTGTTAATTAATCTATCTAAAACTACCCATCCACCTATAGCTAAGTGAAGTCCATTCCACAACACGCTGCACGTGGTGAGCATTCCAGATCGCTGATTGTTTTCGCAGTTGTTTCCACTTCCGTGAGTCAATGGCTGAAAGGACATCATGTGCGAATGAGCATTATACTAACGTCATAAATGGTGCCAGATGAGCAGCTGACACTTAAAACTCCTCGCAGGGTTTTAGCAGTAGCTTTAATAACCAATACTTATATCCGACTTGCCGCAATTGACAGCCCACATATCTCATGTCTGTACAAAAATGGTATAATATGATCCCTGCATTGAAATGTCCTTATTGTGAATTCATCTTTATATCTGCCATAGTATTACAACTAAAAAGTCTGAAATATACTACCATAAGGACCTGTTGAATGACCTTGCTCTCTTGAAGTAAGAACTCCCAAAAGGTTTTGGAATTTGGAACTGGATGTTGATGATTATTATCATACTGTAACATATACAGCTAATACTAGGTTATTGAATATGTTGATTTATATAATGTCTAAATTGATAAAGTTTAAAAACAAATTTCCCTTCAGCAATATTTGAAGTTGAAAGTAATTGTATATACAGAATGAGGATCTTAATTTGATCCTCTGTTTATTGTAAGGAATTTCCAGTAGGCAGGGAAAAGTAAACTGTAGTGTAGTCTGGGTTTTTAAAGGCTTCTAAAGTTTGTAATTTCCACTTACCAAATGCTCTGACTTGGTTTTGCCCTAACTAAAGATGTATCAACCTTACAAAAATGTCCATTAATTATAATAAACCTAATAATTCACATTTCTGTAGGATTATTTCCCCAGTACAGAAACTGGTCTAAATCAAGATCACACATCTGTACCTACAAATGATATAAGACATGAGCTCCAGCAAGTACTTGCACCACTGTAACAAGAACTTCATACCAGTAGTGCATTAATTAGCAGACATCCAGTATATCCAAAATCCCTAAACTCACTGCTCAATGTCCTCATTTCTCAGTGTCTCTCTACACTAAGATCCATTTGAGAGTTAACTTACAATTCTCTTATGCTAAACGAAGTTCCTGGAGTACTCACTGACTATGGTCCGTCGACTCCTATATTTGGGAGTGATCTCGAAGCGTTCCGATCTTCCCTCAAACAGAATGCTCCACTGTTGGAATGCCAGTGTCAGTGCCTACCCTCCAATAGGGACCTTAGGAAGTAAGCGAGGGGTGATTGGAGGGCAAGGGAAGATTAAGAAGAAGGAGGAAATGGCAAGCATTCAGTTCATCAAAACTCTAAACACCAGGATTATAAAAGGGATCCTTCCAAGAGTCTTAAGCTCTTGAGTATCCAATCTAAAGATGACGCTGTAGAGTCCACAGGAGGCTGCTGAGGGAGAACGGTGCATAATGCCAATGTCTGGAACGGAACAAATGGAATGCCATCAAACACCTGGAAACCATGTGTTTGATGCTATTTGATATTGTTCACCCATTCTCACCAATCTCTTTGTGATGGTCTCTTATGTATAGGATTCCTCTCGAAAGACTTGACACTAGAGTCTGAATGTAGCCTATAGACTACGTAGTGTTATGTACACTGTAGCCTATTTGTAGCCTCATAATACTCAGTGTTCTCTTCCATTGGTAGAGGATCGGGACAAGTGGACGCCTCTAGGTCTATGTGTCAGAGAGAGGGAGACCAGCGTAGAGGGAACCCAGCAGAAAAAGAAGGAGGGAAAATGAAAAGAGGCGGCGGCCCGACGTGAACCGGGCGGTTCTTCTTCCGTGGCCCACTGCAGACCCGGTGTGTTGGCAGCAGGAGATGCACACTGAGTTGATCCTTCCAGGAGAACTGCTGGTAGCTTGACGAGGATACCAGGGCCATGCCCCGGACGAGGGGCGCGCAGGACTTCCGGTAAAATATGCCTGAAGAGGAGAGAGAGAAGCATCAGGGATAGTGCAAAGCTATACAGGAAGTCCAGGTCAAGCTATATGTGATATTGAGACCCTTGGTGACACGAGCCAAGTCTCACAGCTAAACTGAGTAACTTTTTCGCACTGGGGAAGGGAGGTAAAAGTCCTTAAGCTTTTCCTTTTTGTTTCCTTTTCCTCAGAATGTTTGACGTTACAGTCCCTTCGGAAAGTATTCAGACCCCCTTGACTTTTTTTGTTATGTTACAGCCCCCTTCATTCTAAAATTGATTTTAAATATCCCATCAATCTACACACAATACCCCATAATAAAGTGAAAACAGGTTTTCCAGGAATTTTGGCAAATGTATTAAAAAAAAACAGAAATGCCTTGTTTACAAAGTATTCAGACACTTTGCTATGAGACTCAAAATTCAGCTCAGGTGCATCCTGTTTCCATTGAAATCATCCTTGAGATGTTTCTACAACTTCATTGGGAGTCCACCTGTGCTAAATTCAATTGATTGGACATGATTTGGGCACACACCTGTCTAGTACAAGGTCCCACAGTTGGACAGTGCATGTCAGAGTAAAAACCAAGCCATGAGGTCAAAAGGAATTGTCTCAGAGCTCCGAGACATTGTGCGAGTGCACAGATCTGGGGAAGGGTACGGTGTCCCGTGATCCCAGGACCAGTTGTGTGACCAATAATAAGCTATTATTAGCATGACTGTTGTAAGTAAACTAGCAAACTTTCAGCACTCAGACACTATTCTTATACAGGGCACAAAGCTTAAATTCTTGTTAATCTAACTTCCCTGTCCAATTTACAGTAGCTATTACAGTGAAATGCCATGCTATTGTTTAAGGAGAGTGCACAACAACCTCCATGGTAACTGGTTTGATACATTCACCCTCTGAAGGTGTCAATGTACCCTACATTCAGTAATCTTGCTCTGATTTGTCATCCTGAGGGTCCCCAGAGATAAGTATTAGCATAGTTTTGTTTGATAAAATCCATTTTTATATTCAAATGCCAGGAACTGGGTTCTAAGCAGTTTGAACCCCCTGCCGTCTCTGGCTCCACAACCCTACACCCGGCCATCCTAGATGTGTGAGTTAGTGTATCATCTAATGATCCATCATATATATGACATTTCCTGGGAGTGTGTAAATTTACATTTTGTATTACCATATCATTTTTGTATGTTTCTCTATAGTTTGTACTTGATACAAATGTCATTTTGGCACATTTTAGGCGCAGACTTGATATAAAGTAGTCGAGTATTGCAATGCTTCACTGGATCAATCTGAAACTTGACAAACCTGCCTCCGCATCTAGTGGCCAAAATCTAAATTCGTGCCTAAACTGCAATATTATATTGTGTGCTTCTATCTTCACATTTCAAAGATGATGGAACAAAACCCAAAACATGTTTTTTTTGCATATATCTTTTACCAGATCTATTGTGTTATATTATCCTACATTAATTCCATTTCAACAAACTTCAAAGTGTTTCCTTTTGAAATGGTATCAAGAATATGCATATATCCTTGCTTCCAGGTCCAGCTACAGAAATTGATTTGGTATGTCATTTTAGGAGAAAATTGGAAAAAAGGGTCCGAATCCTTAAGAGGTTAACAGATTTATCCTGATCAATACTAGGGTGTGTTTCATATTACTGGGAGGTGGTTCCTCTACTCCCAGAACCTATATAGAGTCATTATAACAAATAAAACATTGGAAAGTACCTCAGACAAAGAATATAATGCTCTCAAACTATGGAACAATTGCAACAAACTATGCTTTGATTTAGTGATGAGAGAGAATGCACATGAATAATAATAAGAACACCATTTAGCTTAGTACATCAAAGGACTTACAGTCATGTGTGCATGCATTTTTACTTCTATGGGTGGTCCAGGATTGAACCCACTACCCTGGCGTTACAAGTGCATAGCTACTCTACCAATTGAGCTACAGAGGACCACAATAAGAGTGTTTTGATTCCATGAAATACTTGTCGTGCCATTAGTCTTACCACAGGCGGTGGTAGAAAGCCTGCGTCTCCCTGCCTGATAGAGACCCACCCCTTGCAGGGACTCAATCCCACTTCTCCCTACCCCTTCCTAGGAAATGGAGACTGGGCTTTTGGATTACAAATAATCATCCAAGGTGACCCTGGAGATGTGACTTCAAGCTCCACTGAATCTATAAGCATTATTACTTGTTATAAGCATATATGGATTAACATCATCTCTTAATCAAGGTTTATGTGTTTCTCTGCTGGAAATTTGTCAACAGACTTTTGAAAGAACTGTTAATAAGGATGAGAAGAGGTTCATAAGTTCACCTTTCGACAAGTCTTACTTGCATTATAACTGTGGCTAATGGTCCTGTCGACGTTAAGTAAAGTGTTACCGTAAAGTTCCTAATTCTAAGGGGCGTAGAGTAGGAAATAGATGAGGGTGCACATGAAAGGGAGAAGAGTCACGTTCAAAAGTTCAATCAAACTTTACTGCTCTACTTCTACTTGTCTTTCTCTCTTGGAAATATTGACAGATGATACGTGAGACAGAGTGCAATATTGCAAATGCAATACAATATTCTCATGTTTTGTCTCAAAGACGTCAGACAAGCCTTCAAGAAAAAGTAGAACCAATTGCAGTCTGCATCAGCTGATTACTGCTATAAAGTTTGACGAACCCAACAATACAACTTTAGCTTAATCAACCTCTCTTCTTTGTTCCATTTTACATTCCTAGTGGCAGTTAGAACTGACAGTCATCAAAACCCAGTCTCCAAACCTTTGTGGGGGGGAGGAATGGGTGAGAAGAACACGTGCAAAAAGCTAACCTTCCCTGAGGATTATGTTACAGATGTTCTTCATATATCATAAACACATCATGCCGATGTGTTTCCTTCCACCGATAATGTTGGGATTCTTATGGAAATTCATTATTTGCGATAAATTGTGGTTTTGCATATAAAGATAATTATTAGGATCCTGGTCTCAGGCTGACATTATCTGGAAATGATATAATTAAGGAACACATTCATTACCCAACATTTGCTAGAAGGTTTTTTGGTAGAATACAAGTTTTTCAGTTCATCTGCTTCACAGAGCTAAGTCCTTTGCAACCTTGCATTTTAATCAAACGACTCAGAAAACCTTTCATGGAGAGTGCAGACTGTGGATTTGTGAATATACTTTATGCATGTGCATTTCACACAAAAGTGAATCCTTATCTCAAAGGTTACAAACCATTGCACACAACATTGTTACTACAGTTATGCATTTGTTCAGCCATCATTGTACCATAGAGCCCATTTGCCTTTGAGTGATGAAGCTTGTCAACCATCATGTTCAGAAACATATTTTGGGCATAAAGTACTCGCACAAAGACAATCTAGCCATGGAGTTCTTGGTAAATTTTTGGAATACTCTTAATTGGAAGTATTACATTTGATTCAAGTGATAACTGTACAATGTAATATCATTGGATGTTGGTAGGATCAACAGGCCTAGTGTATTTGAAGGGTGTTCTCGTTCATCAAGGCGCTAAGTAAGTGCGATATAGGTCCCAATCCGGCTCACTGCTAAGGGCTAGTTCTTCCACGCGCAATTGGGAAGTGCCTGGATCAGCCCCAGCCAAGGCAAATATATGGCCCTGTCTCCACAAACAAGTGCCTTATTGCTATTATAAACTAGTTAACAATCTAATTAGAGCCAGTAAAATAAATTATTTGGCTATATAATAATTTTCACGGTCCCAGTATATTCTACATTTCTCCAGCCAATCAGCATTCAGAACCAGGCCACGGTTCAACAATAAATCCCTAAATAATGCATGATCATACCAAAGCTGTGTCCAGCAACCAAATTAACCACCCTTTACAGGATAATCCCATTAAAAAATACCACCACCCAGTCTTGAATTGCTACGCGTTGGTCTCTTTGATCTATGGAATTCTTTGATGAATTCTAGTCGATGCCAGGTACATACTACCCATTTGGTTGTAGTTCTCATTTGTTGGAGTTTGTAGATCAGTTCCACTGAATTCAGAGGGAGTGAAATTACATGAAGAGAAAATGCCCCTTATTTAGTTTCTCGCATATTCAAAAGTGGCTGCAGTCACGGTGTGGCTTGGTTTCCACATGTGATTAGTAAGTGTCAGAGGCAGAGTAGCATCCATCTCACAAGGTGGTCTAGCTGCAAACACATTTATGCCCAATATTAAGGCGTGGGTTTGAATCCGCCCACACTATGTCTAAATATGTCTGGTCTCTCTGGTCAACTCCTCCTTCTGTGGCCCTGAGATGCAGTGGCTGTGAGAGGACTTCTCTCTCACTATCTCTATCTATAACAAAGTATAGAGATCAATGAACTCCGCTGTTTTCTTCCCATCCCCATCCTTCCTGGCACCTCCTTCGCGCATTATCGTTGGCAGTGCAGTTGGCGATGTCAGGTCTCTCGTGGGCATTCGCCGTTTTTCACCTCCCTCACACTGGTAACGCGCTGGATCTGGGGCATAACTGTACAGAGACAGGAAGACACAGGGTTTAAAAAGCCCACCGGCAGTTCACTAGTATCATGCATATAACGTCTCATTATCTAGAATGATGTGAACTACGCACATTTTTCAAATTTGTTTAGCTGTGTATTAGGCTTGCCTGGCACAATGAACCAATGGAGTAGTCAGAAAGTGAAGCAACTCTGCCCCAATATTCTGCAAGCCGGAAATAGATCAAAACTTCAGAAAGTGTCCCAAAGGAATTAGCCTAAAATCTTATTTGAAGATTTTAAAATTGTATTTATTGCCCAGGTCTTCTGCCCAGTTCAGTCATTCATTGTATCCACTTGTTCATCTAGGGCCTTTATTTTACCTCACTTTATTGTGATCTATTACCATTACAGACCAGGAGACTCATGTCCTCAAAGGAGAGACAAATTCATCTTTTAGAATGAAAATGTCTCTTTGTTGGCATTTTAAAGTCCAACCTTCCACATGTTTGCAATGATCAGAGGGACAGGTTGGACTGAAAAGGACTGATCTCCTCGTTAATAACAAACATGAATTATCTCAGAGCTGTTTCTGACATGGGAGAACGATGTTAGTGCTATCCTTACACATGTGACATTACAAATATCGAACAAGCTGATTGCAAGAGCTAATATAATATCTTGTTTTCTCCCCTAGGCACTGATCCCACTGACCATACTTCTCTGACTACATTACATTTATCGTACACACGCAGAGAGGTTGTGTTGCACAAACAGATCTGGAGTCAGGATAAAGGGATTTTGATAAACAATATTAGACAAATATGTTTCAGCTTAATGTAAATCCGCCCACTCACTTACTTGCCAGCTAAACTTAATGCAGGTACCCTGCGGGGTGGTGTGTGTAGAAGCTAGGCATATCTGTGCAGGAAAAGACCATTCCAACTTTACTCCACCTAATTGTGTTTGCCATTCTGGCTTTTATAGTTGACAATTAAGCTAAAGTGTTGCAAACTTACTTTATCCTTACCTCCTATTTATTTTCCAGCACTGACTTAATTTGATCACGTTAATTTATTTTGTGGATGCTCTTATCCGGTGACTTACAGTTGATAACAAGTGCCACATTCTTATTCTCATACTGGCCCCGATGTATCAGAGCCCACATGCTCTCCCAGCTGGGCTTCAGCATCCACCACCACAGCCATTCCTCTCCACTGGACCAATTGTCCCACCCATGGTCTCCCGATTTCGTGCCCGTCATCTGACAGAACCTGTTTAACCGATCCTATAGCACAGCTAGCACTCACCCGATGCAGTGCCTTAAACCCCTAACGCCACAATTCCATTGTCCTGTGACTGAGTTCGAGATTAATAATTACAAAGAATACCGATATTTGCTATTCATCCAAAATTATTTCACGGGAAATTCTATTAATTTAATCTGAGGATACCATGGATGCAAAATTGATTCTATTTTCGCACAAACATGCATGACTAATGCTATGTTAAACAACAATTCACAAAATGTTCTCAGCCAGCTTAGATCATTTCATTCTCACGTGACAGATATTACTGTATTCTAAGTATTGAAATCCACACATTCATTCATCTCCCAGTCTGACAGCGTCCATCCTTTTGAAAAGATCTATCAATTAATTTAAAATAATATCTCAACTCCATCCATCCCGACAATAGATATATTTCTCATCATTTCCTGTATTTGTCATCACTCTATACACCACATATCTCCTACTTTATCCAATGTTTCTTACATATTATCTATACGATTCATATTGTTCACTCTATACCCTCTTTCACTGGGTAAAACATCATCAAATTTATCCATTTCTTCTAACATTCTATGTTTAGTTTTCGTACAATCCCACTCGCATAACAGACAAGAACATTTGTATCTTTTTTACCCAAAGCATTTTGTAATCAAGTTTCTTACACGCCACTGTTCCTCATACCCTTATATCTCTAGGTTTCTACTTTCAAAAATATGACTAAAAGCTCTCAGCTTCTTAATTTCTCATCATTTCATTATGATATCAGTCAGTGATTATGTTGGAATAATTTTCCATTGTTAATTATCTTTCATTTCTTCTCCAAACGCTTTTACCCCTTTTATATATCTATAACCATATCATTGCTCATAAAGATACCCATGTAGATTGAGATTTTTTTCTTCATCCTCTTAATTTATATTTCCCTTCATTTAGAGACGAGGTTATTATTTTATATTATTTATTCAATATTATCATGTGCATGGAGTATATCCTCATTTTTTTTTTTTTATTACATCACCTGTCAAAAATTTCAATCATCATTCACTTATCATTTGCTTACATGATCCTACACTATAATAAAATGTTAGATTGCATTTGTATTGTCAATTATCAGACTATTAATTAGCTATCATAATTAGTCTCCTTTATAATAGTATTCTTCACCTGTAATGGTGTCTATCCAATTAATCAATCTATTTCATTGAGTTATCTAAGAGCAGAAAGATGCTCCAAATATGGAGATAATGTTCAGTGATTTCAAAATGTCGCATCTATTATTTACATTTCTATTTAAATTAGATATGAAAATAATACCTAAATCCATTTTTGAAAAGATATGCGCATTTACAGAAGTACACTCGCGCAATGGTTTTACAATCAATTTTTTAAGGTATATATTTTCTTAGCTGGAGCTCAGGTGTGTCATTAAAAATGTAAAATCCAAAATCTATTTCACATTTCTTATTCCAACAGTTATACCATTTAACATTTTGCCCATCCCACCCATACAACCTCCTGCTCACTGTAGCGTCACTAGGGCCTCTCTCTGGATTTTGAAAACAGTTTAATTGTTTTCATCCTACAGCAAAACAACTCCCCAAATCATTTAACCATAATCCAAACTTTTATTGGTGAATACTGATTTACTCTCAAAAGCCACAGCGCAGCTACCAACACATTAGCAAGATTACACAGTCCCCCAAAGTTTGCATACTGTTTTGAGAGTCCAAAACTAGTTCATAATAACAATCCTCTCCCAAATGCATTTCGGACCCCGTCAGACTCAGGTGAGCTTAAAGCTAGCAAAACCCTTAGATGATCTATGTTGCCACATTCTGCTGATATTTCTTCAGCACGAGCCTCTGTTCAGAGACTACATTAGAATTTAGTGGATTAGATAATCAACTCCACGTGATAAGCTCCGCCATATGAACAATTACATCTCATCATATCCATACATGATCCTATTTTTCTTTTAAATTCCTTTTTATTTCCTAATTTTTTTTAAATAAGCTACTATTCATTAAATACATTTGTTGAGATCTTTTATGTTCATGTGTCTGTATGATGTGTATGTTTTTAAGTTGGTCGGGGGGGAATGTTTGAAATCACTCTTGGGTAGCTGAATTAATTTTTTTTATATTTACCTATCCAACTCTAATTGCCATAAATCCCCCTCTTCTGCACTGTCTCCAGAGTAGCTCTAACAATTATTTTCTATTAGTTTAAGCATTTTAGTCGGCCTTAGCTCAAACCTTCCCTTACCATTATGTAATTCCCTACATATTTATTCATTTATATGCAAAGATCAGTAAATCCAATTTCTTATACTATTACTTACATTTATACTAATATATTCACCTTATACTTTACCACCACCCCACCGTCAACCTCAAACATTCTACGGGGGCACCAAATTTAAATGAATATTTCTTTTATTTTAAACATTTTTTCCTATGTACACTCACGTAATTGCAAAATACACTGCTATACTTAGGTTTCTCTTACAAAGGAACAATCAAGGAGGGAAGATGCTGAAGTAACGTCCCAAACCACTACCTTACAATTCCATAAACAAAGTGGATCTAATCCTTTCGCTAAATACGGATTTTACCTATATTATTCTTTTCTCTGTCTTATTCCACCATCATTTTTAATATATTTTTCACTCATTTTTCAAATTGTTTTGATTAAATATAAAATTAGCATAGTAGCTTTTATTCCAAAACCAAAACATTTTGTATCAATAATAACCTGGAGTCACAAGCGACTTCATTGTTTTCAATCATAGACTTATAGACAAGCTTGAATATTGCAAATTTTTAAAATTTATACCATCAGCAATGCTCATTCTAATAATTTATAGTCATTTTTAACATTATATTATTTTATGATACTCAACCCAATTTCAACCAAGTTACCATTATCCTAATTCTATTTTTTAATTTATACCTTGGTTTCTCATACTTATATTCAAGTAATATAAAGTTGCATTTTCCCTAGCTCTTGTTGCCTCACTCAATTATGTAACTCAACATGCTGGAAGTGTCTGATTCCTAAGTACCGTTCAACACATAATTCAGTTCTATATTTACATCAAATACTGAGTACCCAAAACATGTAATCACTATTCTTAAAGATACTTCAGATTTATTAAACTTAATTTTGTGGATACACTTTTTGTATCTAAGTTTGTTCTACACAAATAGTGTTGCACATAATGACTCAGGAAGTCTCATAGTAACTGCTAGCATTAGTTATAGATACCATCCACTTCCAAATCATAACACATGCTATATTTAATTTTATAAACTATTCATTCTTATTAGATTATGATCCATCTGATATCTTTCTTATCGTTAGTTCACACAGTTTTACTTACGGTAAGAAATAGTTATCTGTATTCCTTCCCACAATACAATTCCAAGTCAATCCTCTACATTCAATTTATTATTTATTCCTATGTTTTCATAAATTCACATGCATGTATTAAGTCACTTAATAAAATATAAATCACACTTTAAATAAAATACAATATTTATTCTTTTATTTGTTTAATGTCAAATTATTCACTTTTTTAGCTACTTTCAAAGATACCCACAGCAATCTGATCTATTAGGGGCTGTGATTTTGTATAGGTTGCAGTTATTGCATATGTTGTGGTGTGTAGACCTTTGCCATTTCGTAGCGCTACAACACTGTGTGTCTCATCCTTACTCCAATTCACCGATAAAATTTAAACTGTCTATCCCTTCCCTTTGTAATTCCTAAATTTATTTCCCTGCTAAACTCTCAGTTTCATCGATATATTTCTTTTTTTTTTTTGTACTCTATTTTTTCATTCCAAGTTGAATTTCACTTTTTAAATTCCTTAAAACTTTTCATATTTATTACAGTGCAATATAAAAAACATATCCCGGAAAAAGTAATATAATGCAAGAGTTCTAATTTTCCCTTTTTTACCTACTAAGTTTCAAATTGTCCAGTCAAGATCCTTTCATACCCAACATCTGGGTTCTCAATCCTATTTCATCCCCTATACACTTTTCTTTCTGATTATTCTTCGGTTGATAATATAGACTCACAGAATTCCCCCTCCCTTTTCTCACATTATTTTGAGCCTTCTGGTTCCGAGGTTCTAAGCAATCACTAAATCCTCCGCTCCATGGAACTTGTTGGAGCTAACTGGGCTCTCGTTATCCCCTTAATCCTCACTCTCTCTCCCATCTCCCCATCACCCTACTTAGCCTTTGCTCCTCTGTCTTCCTGCTGTTCAGCATTCGAACTGCCCATCAAGGGCCTCCTAGTTCACCACTTCACCAGCCTGTCATCATCCACTCCAGATTCCACTTTCTACACTAAAACCAGACCGGGGGGAATTGGGTTTTTTCAATCCGCCCACAATAAGTCCCACCCTTGTTATCTGCCCCAGTCTCAATCTAGTATCTAAAACACAACAATATATAATTTTATTATAATAAATCCTTCTCTCTCTCTCAACCAAATTATCCTAGACCCACACCTCAAACACCTCAATTTCGGGCATGTCTATTTAATGTTCCACAGGATGCTGGCCCATGTTACTCATGTCCATCTTTATATTTTCCTCCGTTTTTTGTAACCTCTTTCACAAAGCCACTTTGATCTGCTCATTCACTGGATGTCGCGTTGGGATTTATTGAGACTTTCATTCATTTCCCTCACATCCCATTCTTAAGCCAATAAGTCTTCTTTTGCATGAAATTCATTCTGGGGGGGGGGGGGAGGGGGGGGGGGGGGGGGGGGGGGAGGGGATTCTTCGTAGCTGTCTTGACACAATGTTTATTTTTTGTTCCTCTCTTAAAATAAAATAACTTAACTTAAATATACTGTAGACAACATCTATTAATTCCTTTTGATTTATTTTTTTACAAATAAGGTATAATGTGGATCTGTATCTGTTCATGGAGATTTCAATCTTTAAGTTCTTAAACATCAGTTTGAGGCTGCCATTTTGTTTTTCCCAGATTGCAGCTTTAATGTTGCAGTTTTGATGAATCTTCATACTCTAAATTGCAAATATGTTTGTGCTCTGCGTTTTATCGTGTGTGAGTCGGCTGAACTGTTTGTCATGAAAACGCCTCCAAGCCATTCCACCACCCTTGAGTAAATTGGCAACACAACAATAGGAAAGGTCCCCAGTGAGATATATATATATATATATATATATATATATATATATATATATATATATATATATATTATATATATATATATAACTCCATCTCAATCTATAATCACAAAATCATGCAATTTTAATACTTTTTTCCCACATACGTCATAAATCTAACCACAGTGAGTACAAAACACATCTTCAATAAAAAAAAAAAAAAAATATTTGTTAATTCCCTTGTCAATCTATTAAATATCTTAACTATTTATGCAACATCACTGAGGAATTTATATTCGAAATCTTAGACCTGCCTCTCTGTATTTATCTGTGGTAAAGGTAAACACAATTCTCAATCTAACTGATTTCTCTCTCGTCCCAGGGGCCAACCATCCACACACTTCTCGGGTGAGCTACAGTTTTGCTGTATTACCAGTTGAGCCCCCTCAGGGTTCTCACCAACTCCTCATCTTAAGTTTCTACAGGTGGCCCTTAGAATGGCTTTCCTCCCAAACTCCAACCCACCTCCCTAACAATCTGTGTTTCACACTAAATATTTACCGCGGGTTAGATATTCTTCATGTACTAAATCAGCACTAAGAAAATCGAAATACCCTAGAGTTCTGAAAAATACTCACTTTTGAGGTACAACGGTAATTCAAGGGTTGGTGATAAAAACAAATGGGATTCAAATCTGCACAATGCGCTTTATATCTCCATTCCCCAGCAGAGTTACTGGAGAATCCAAATGCTACATCGAAAATGTATTTTTTTAGTCAGGACTAGGCTCAATCTGGTCCGGGAAACCAACCCTACTAGTATGTGCCAGTGCAGTGTAGTCTACAGGTGCATGGATGTGAAGATCAAGAGAACAGAGCAGAGGGTGTATGGACACTTGGATTGTGATCAGTGATTGGAATTGGGGTGGCCTTTCGTTCAGTGCCTTTGACAAGTGAGGAACAGCAATCATGGTCCTGCTCTTCTCCTAACAGCACTGAGCTCTCATCTCGGGTAGGAGGGATTCTTATCTGTGATTGAATTTGATTTGGTGAAACACAATTACCACTCTTGTCTGTGGGTCGAAACCAACCTCCGTGCAGACCTTGACCATCTGCTGGCACCTAAGGAGCCAGTTGGAAGTGTATCCTTTACAACCGAACACACAGGGAAAACATCGCCTCAGGGGCACTTCAGGTAGAAAAAGAGCTTGTCAATTGCTAAGTATTTCATTTCAAGGAATGCCTTGGGTAATTGGGATTCTGAAAAGGATATATACGTTGGAAACATTCTGCCCCCCAATATTTGATTCAAAAGTCTGTCATCTGAAGCACTTCTTACATGTCTGTACTTCTATTTCCAATTGCATGTCCAAGACCAAAAACATCCCTCTCTCTCCCCCATTACATTAGTGCTCCAGGTAACAAGCTGTTACAAGCAGCTGGGGAGAACGTGTGACCACAGATATTATATAGTTATGAGGCATATGGCTGTGTAACCTGGCCCTCTCTGGGTCAGGCTCCTTAGGCCCTGCCCAGCCCCAGCACAGCATCTTATGCTGTTTTCCCCCTGTCGGAAAGGCCTGCAGAAATCTCTATTACCCATCAGAGAGAGAGAGAGAGAGAGAGAGAGAGAGAGAGAGAGAAGAGAGAGAGAGAGAGAGAGAGAGAGAGAGAGAGAGAGAGAGAGAGAGAGAGAGAGAGAGAGAGAGAGAGAAAGAGAGAGAGAGAGAGAGAAAATGAGGGAGAGAAGGAAATAAGAAAGAAAGAGAGGGGAAAGAAAGAGAGGATGAGAGCTAAATGAGAGAGCACAAAGATAGAGAAAGAAGGTGTGGGGTTGAAGGAGGCGGAGGGAAGAGGGGTGTAGCAAGGCAGGCAGAGAGGGCAGGCAGGCAGCGTTGCGCTGTCAGGCAGTGTCAGGATGATGAATGGGGGCCAGGCTGGGCCATGAGGTCTCTGATGGGAGCTGCCGAGCTTTACATCACTCTCCTGAGTGTTTGTGAAAGGTTATTAAAGGCACTTAAATCACCCAATCTCACACTGCACCCGCACCCGCACCTTCCACACACTTCCCACTTCCCAAACGAATCTTCCATAAAGATACTCATGAACTTACCTGACTGACTTAAAGGGAATGGTCACATATACAGTGGGGTCCCACCACCATATTTATTTTTGGCTCATGCCCAAAATATCTGTATACCTTTACCTTGAAAATGTAATTATTAACGGATGAATTTCGAATAGCCTAGGGCTATGCACAAAACAATGCCAATAGTCCTCATAGGTCTTAATTGTGTTGGTTAGATGTATTTTCAAAGTTCCTTAGTTTTATTTTATTTATAAAGATATTTTCTTGTGAGGTCTTTCCAAGACCAATTACTGGACAGCAATAGATGGTAGGATTAAATCCATAGTGTTGCTCTGTCTTTGCCCGTGTATTTGTTATCGTTGTTTGGGTGATCTCTGTGCAGGTTGGATGCACATGGTCTCTGTCGGACACACTGCATTTCTGTAGGGAGTCTCATCACAATCCGAGCCATGCTTTCAAACCCCGGCTCACCACCGCAGCAGCCAACCACACATAAACCTTGTTAGAAAAACCTCAGTTACAACCCCACCTCCGCAACCAGCAACCACACTTCACTTTATTTTACACAGACATTAAAATGGTCAAATCCTGGCCATTTTAGCACAAAAACCTCATCCAAAATTGTTTCATTTAGTGTAGACTAACAGCCGAGAAGACAAAAGCTGCAAACTCTATTTTTACTCCCAGTTATTCAATGAATAGATGAACCAATGTTTCTGTATGCAGTCCTTCGTCAGAGTCAAAGCATACGCCAAGGACATTCATTTTCCACATTCAATTTGAGCAGTCAATTGTTCAGTCAATGCAGAATGGAATAGATCTTTACTTATTGAATCTAGAAATATTTGAGCACAAAAAGCGACTGGCAAGGTTGATATTGTAAGTTTAATAAAAAGGCATACAAAGCACCCTGAGCCCTGCAAAGTTGTATTTCGCTTTAGCAGAGTAGCTACAAGTTTCAATACTGCTCCTCTTCATAGTACAAGGCCTCTATAGGCCAACAGTAAGAACCATAGGTCAACAACATAAAACAAATTAATGTATTTTTCCTCTCCCTCTCTCTCTCTCTCTCTCTCTCTTTTCTCTCTCTCTCTCTCTCTCTCTCTCTCTCTCTCTCTCTCTCTCTCTCTCTCTCTCTCTCTCTCTCTGAACTTGTGTTGAGTCAGATCCTTTTGCAGATTATGGATTTTTCTGTCAGGGTCTCTGTGTGTGTGTGTGTGTGTGTGTGTTTGTTAGGTTATTCTCTGCACTGATCCAATGGGAAGTGGGGGCTGAGGGGAGTGGGGCGAGGGCCATTTCACTTGGTCACTGCTCCTCATTTGCCATTCAGTGAAGTTAAATACCGTTAGGCAAATACCCCATGACACGAGAGGGCAAGCCGATCAAAGCAATTAGGCGACTTTCAGTTTTTTTATTTTATGAAAATGTCAGAACAATCCAACCACAGCGCTTTATAGGAGGGTGAAAGACATCAAGCTTTGTGGACTTTGTAGCGCACTTTGAGAAAGCTGGAAGCTGGAGAAGGACCAATTTTGCCTTAAAACATTGATTTGTTTTCACATGAGTTGGACTGCAAGTTACCATGGAAACAGTTTGCCTTGAGCTAATGCATGATCTCACATAAAATTTAGAGGGAAAGTTTGACTACATCCTTAGTGTCAAACACTGTATTGTAAACATAATACTTTTCCGAGGTCGAGGTAAAGTGGTCTGTGCAATAGATCCTCCTGAAGCAACATCAAAAGATCATGATCATCTAGTTGAGTATGTGAAAACAACCAGAGCTACAAAAGGATATGTCAAAGGTAATATACTGAACCAAAAATATAAACACAACATGTAAACTGTTGATCCCATGTTTCATGAGCTGAATAGAAAATCCCAGAAAGGAGTTGAGGGAGTATTTCTGTCTGTGGGCCTATGCCCTCCCAGGCCCACCTATGGCTTCACCCCTTGCCCATTCATGGAAATCCATGGATTAGGGGCCTAATGCATTATTTCAATTGACTGATTTCCTTATATGGAACTGTAACTCAGTAAAATCTTTGCAATTGTTGCATGTTGCGTTGATATTTTTTTCAGTGTTTGTCATGGTCAACAAAGAAGTACTTACGCTTAGTCTGTCTCGTGCTTTTCCCTCTAGCGATGATTGGTTGTGCAACAAGTTGTATTGGGAGAAACTCCTCCTGTGGTCGTCCTTCTCTATGTGAGAGAACATGTCATGTTGATAGTAGTCCATGATTGACGGGAACTTTCCCACACTGCTCCTCTTCATCGTCTCCTCTTCGTAGACAACTGTGGAGAAAGCGCAAGTTTCAATCAACCAATATATCTATCACTCAATCAACTTCAATTATTTTGGAACTGCAATAACAAAATGCAAGGAGATGTACTGTTGTTTCAAACAAATTCATGTGTAAAATAGACCTAAGATAAACTGGCTCAAATCAAATGCTGTAGGCCTACATCTAAATAACATCATTATTGTGTCTGTGGATGTGGGATGCAGATGTGATTCTGACCTTGGTTGCTTGTCTTGCTCTGTTGGTAAGAGTGCTTTGGGTGGAGCCTACGTGTTCCCTTCAGACTCTGTCTCTGTGTCACTGCTGCTGCCAGAGTATGTGCACACTCTCAGGACTCTGTCCTGTTCAGGAAAGAGAGGGACATCAGAACAGAATGAGAAGATAGATCGGGTATCCCTTTAAAGACTACTTCCCCGGAGTCAGATTAACTTGTGATACCATTTTTTATGTCTCTAGCGTCCAGTATGAAGGGAAGTTAGTCGTTTCGTAGCCAATGCTAATTAGTGTTAGCACAATGACTGGACGTCTATAGGACACTGGCTGTTACCATAGATGTCCAATCATTGTGCTAACGCCAGTTAGTAATTGCCTTCTTAAAGGGATACTTTTGGATTTTGGCAATGAGGCCCTAGATCTACTAACATGCTAGCAGATACACATAGACTTCCAGTCATTGTGCTAATGCTAGTTAGTATTGGCTCGCGAAACTACCTCTAACTTCAATGATACTGGACAGATACATAAAAATGGTTTCCACAAGTTCATCTGACTCTGGGGGAAGTGAGATAACATCCCTAATATCACTCTTTCCGCAACAGATTGCGGAGATACTCTTTCATAATGATAATGCTTCCTGGAGATGTGGCAATTGTATAGGGATTGTAAGTACGGGAAGCCACAATTACAGATGATAATGTATCTTGTATGCTACACAAAAAACACAACCATTAGGCATTTTAAGTAGATTTGTCAGTTTAGCAGTTTTCTCTTATTGCTGCTCTTATTCTGTTTTTAATTGCATGGAAAGAGTTCATGACTGGTTCAGTCAGAGAATAACTGAACCACATCCCTCTACTACTAGCAACATTTACTGTATTTCATGCAAAAAAAATGAGTTTATGCTACTATGCTATTGCAGTCTATTTTGCTCCCAAAACACCACCCCTTTGACATAGGTCTAATAGTGTAGGGGAAGTTCCTTACACTGGGTGAGTTTAGGTCCTTGGTGTTCCTCTTCTTCTCCACTTTTTCCTCGTGGGCCTCTGTAGTGACTGTGTGGCTGGTGCTGCGCAACTGTATCTGACTCAGTCGCTTCCTTCTGATCACATCTATCATTCAAAAGTAAAGAGAAACAAATCATGAGACACAGACAACAACCCAACCCATACACTCACACCAGGGAAGAGAGCCTCGGACATTGCGTACATAGAGGACGGAATTATAAATAAAATGTCAAACCTTTTACATGTAGGTCCTGGAGCTACAGCAAGACTCATAGTTGCGTCCCCAAATGGCACCCTATTCCCTTTATAGTGCACTACGTTTGGACCAGGGCCACAGGTTGCCATTTGGGGACGATTCCATAGCTAACGCTATGCCAATATAGTTGTTAACCTGACTGAAAGCACACGCTGTCAACAAGAGCATGATGCTGCAATTTCTTTAAGTGTGAGGATAGTTTGGCATTTCATCTATTAATAGTCATTGCGCATCCTCCCTACGGTGACTACACTGCTGCATCTCTCACTTGGAAGCAGCTCCGAAATACCAGCTTCAAACTGTCGCCCCCAATGACAAAGCACCCAATGATAGTCACAGCTGAGTCAGTTTGAATTGTAATGACTACCTACCCCTTCCTCCGCTCTTTTTTCTTATTTTTCCCCTCTACAACTTTCTACCTTCTCCTGACAATATAATTAACCGGGAGCGCCAGGGGAACATCAGCGGAATAATTTGTACCGACCAGACAAAATAGTCCTTTCATCTTCTTGATTACCTGTGAGGGAATCTGTGGTGGTGATTAGGCTCCTTCTCTATTCGTTATAATGACAGTTGCTGGTCATACCCCTACCTTCTCTGCAGTGCCACTGCAGTACCGAGGTCACACAGATAGACACTAATTCCCTGATTGTATAAATCCCTAGGCGTGATCTCTGGGATCACTCATCCCTATACGAGTACATTGTTAGTGATACTTCCCCCTCAGCCCATGATCCCTCTCTCCATCCTTCCCTCCCTTCCACCCACCGCCATGCTGTTGTGTTGCTGCGGTAAACAAACAGGCAGAAGGTGGTTTATGATCTATGTCGCTAATTGTCGCGTAGTGAGTTTGCATGTCTAATTGTATTAGCGACTTATCCTTGGGACATGGTCTGTGGGCGTGTTATCTGGAGGGTTTTTGTGAAGGTGGGTGGGGGACGCAGGGTCCTTTGTTAAGCAGAGCTACAGAATATCACTCATAATACCAATCCGAGCCTGATAGGCTTGTCCATCTAGTACAGCATTCAAAATGCATAGGAGACTGATTAACAAAGGTACGGTTTTCCTTTCACTGAATACCTTCAAGTGGGAGAATGGATCCTCTGTTGAGATTGAGAGGGTGGAACATGTGCTGAATTCTTGAGAGCAATTTAAGGTTCAACAATGATCATAATGATGTGTATTGAAGTAAAACACTGCCACCCTCATTTCACAATCAAATTGAGCCAGCGAAGATCTGAATTTTATCCTCTCTCATTTTATACACAGTTTATAGATGGGTTTAACACCAATTGGGTTTCATGATAGTGGCCAAATATCCTCTGAGCCAGCCCAGCTATTCTAGCTTTTATATGCAGCTGTGGATCATTGGTTTACCTAACATAAAACCACTGGCATGAGACAGAGACAACACTAGAGCCTGTAACAGTGGTTGTGTCCCTATCATCGACCTTTCTCCCTGAAGTGTGCACTTGAACACACCACCTCACTGATGGGACTGGACTGGTATTAGAACAATGGTGTGGACATTGTCCAGCCAATGCTTATGGCAGTCCAATGCTTCTTAATCCATGAAGCAGAGTGTGGAAGTGCACACTATGGGTGAAAGGGTATAGAATGGGGACGTAACGCGGATGTTGATATGAGGTGAACCCCAGTCTTACCTGAGGTGGATGGTCTGGGAGGCGGCTCAGGGCGTCCTGTCCACAACCTCGTCCAGTAACTGTAGGGTCAGACAGGGGAGTGGCCCAGGGCACTGGTGGGTGGTGCATGCGGGTGGGTCTCAGACAGGGAAGGCACTTTCACATGGAATGGGGAATGAGCAGCAGAGGCCGAGAGCAGGTCAGGATCCTGGTCAGGATCAGTGGGACTGGGAATGCTCGCCATCATCTGGTCTGGGCTGGACTCGGATCTGGGAATGTGGCGCCCGTTGACCCGGTGATGGAGATCGGGAGGGGGAAGGTGCCAATCCGCTGTCCAGGGTTCTCATCTGTCAGCTGGAGCCTGGGGGAGGGACAGGAGAAGCAGCGTGTGATGATGGGTTTGGGGGGAACAATGGAAAAGCAGGAGGAGCCACTGGATTGGATTCACAAGCAACGGAAGGGGGTTATGGGTAAAAAAGGGCATCTTGGGTAGGTTCAATAAGATAGGAGAACGAATGGAGGCAAAAACAAGAGAAACAGGAGCATTACTTCACGTACGGTGACCTGGGTACAATCCAAAGTCAAATCCTTATGAGAAACTGTAGAAATGTAATACAGGAGAAAGGTCTGGCCTTTTCGTATTACTTTGTCCAGTAATATGTGTGATACGATCTGTTGTGTGTGTAATTCATCAGGTTTATTCCTATAAGTGGTTATCAGCCCTCTATGATCAAATCTTAGCACTTCTTCATAATATTAATAAAGGTATTTGACTATTCTTGAAAATGATCTAAAATGAACGGCCGCATGTAACTCCCTAAGTCTCTCTGCGTTCCCAATCTAATTTCACCCATTTGGAGCCCAGCGATGATTTTTCTCCCTAACTCCTATCAGCATTATGTTGATTTACACACATTCGCGAACTTGATATGTTCCACACTGCACAGTGATCTAAGAACATTGTCGCAACAGATGGACAGCATTTAAAATACCCGTTTTGCAAAGCCTACGTCTCAGAGCGAGAGCAGATGGATGGCTGTTTGGCATGATCCAATTCCATGTAACTGTGGAATGATGTTGGCTAATCATTCTGTGCTCATTACTTAATTGCAACAATTTGGGTAAAAATAAAGAGAATCGTTGAACTAGTTCTAACATTGATTAAGTTTAAAGACAAAAGAGGGGGAAAGGTCATATGACTGATATGACTAACTTTGACATTGTTCTGTTCTCATTCTAGGTTCCACAGTTTGTTGCTGTACTGCAAAAGTAGAAAATATAAATCTAGCGTTATAAACATTATAGACTAGTTGAGGATGGAAAAACCTTGAAATTATATATCCTTTGAGTAGGCAGTTGTTTTGGAAGATAACTTTCCCCATAGAACAATCGGTAAGTTCTGATTTTGTTCTTGCCTTTCATGGTTAGGCACAGGACCTATTTTTTTAGAGTTGTTGTCGATTTCTGCTAGCTATGCCCTTCATCCTTGGAGCTTTGTCTTGTAACGCCTAGACCATAAACATCCACTTCTTCTATATACCCTTAAATCCCTCCATTGTTTTCATACAGTCTCTGGACGTTCAGCCCAAACTACTTGAACTGAATGAATAAAAATATGTATGGATGAATGAATGAATGAATGAATTAACTATTTCCCCTGGGAAGGGAGTTCTTGGCTTGCAAAAGTATTCACCCCCCTTGGCATTTTTCCTAATTTGTTGCCTTACAACCTGGAATTAAAATTGATTTTGGGGGGGTTGTATCATTTGATTTACACAACATGCCTACCACTTTGAAGATGCAAAATAATTTTTTTATTGTGAAACAAACAAGAAATCAAGAATAAAACAGAACTTGAGCGTGCATAACTATTCACCCCCAAAGTCAATACTTTATAGAGCCACCTTTTGCAGCAATTAAAGCTACAAGTCTCTTGGGGTATGTCTCTATAAGCTTGGCACATCTAGCCACTGGGATTTTTTGCCCATTCTTCAAGGCAAAACTGCTCCAGTCCTTCAAGTTGGATGGGTTCCCGAGCTGGTGTACAGCAATCTTTAAGTCAAACCACAGATTCTCGACTTGTATTGAGGGGGAAACATTCAAGACATTTAAATGTTTACCCTTAAACCACTGAAGTGTTGCTTTAGCAGTATGCTTAGGGTCATTGTCCTGCTGGAAGGTGAACCTCCCCGTCCCAGTCTCAAATCTCTGGAAGACTGAAACATCCATCCATCACTTCCTTCAATTCTGACCAGTTTCCAGTCCCTGCCGATGAAAAAACATCCCCACAGCATGATGCTGCCACCACCATGCTTCACTGTGGGGGTGGTGTTCTCGGGGTGATGAGAGGTGTTGGGTTTGCCCAGACATAGCGTTTTCCTTGATGGCCAAAAAGCTCAATTTTAGTCTCATCTGACCAAAGTACCTTCTTCCATATGTTTGGGAAGTCTCCCACATGCCTTTGGCAACACCAAACGTGTTTGCTTATTTCTTTCTTTAAGCAATGGCTTTTTTTAGGCCACTCTTCCGTAAAGCCCAGCTCTGTGGACTGTATGGCTTAAAGTGGTCGCTCATGGACAGATACTCCAATCTCCGCTGTGGAGCTTTTGCAGCTCCTTCAGGGTTATCGTTGGTCTCTTTGTTGCCTCTCTGATTTATGTCCTCCTTGCCTGGTCCGTGAGTTTTGGTGGGCGGCCCTCTCTTGGCAGGTTTGTTGTGGTGCCATATTCTTTTACATTTTTAAAATAATGGATTTAATGGTGCTCCGTCGATGTTGCAAAGTTTGGATATTTTTTTATAACCCAACCCTGATCTGTACTTCTCCACAACTTAGTCGCTGACCTGTTTGGAGAGAGCTCCTTGGTCTTCATGGTGCCGCTTGCTTGGTGGTGCCCCTTGCTTAGTGGTGTTGCAGACTCTGGGGCCTTTCAGAACAGGTGTATATATACTGAGATCATGTGACAAATCATGTGACACTTACATTGCACACAGGTGGACTTAATTTAACTAATTGGTTGCACCAGATCTTATTTAGGGGCTTCATAGCAAAAGGGGGTGAATACATATGCACGCACCACTTTTCCATTATTTATTGTTTAGAATTTTTTGAAACAAGTTATTTTTTTCATTTCACTTCACCAAGTTGGACTATTTTGTGTATGTCCATTACATGAAATCCAAATAAAAATCCATTTAAATTACAGGTTGTAATGCAACAAAAGTAGGAAAAACGCACAAGGCGGGTGAATACTTTTGCAAGGCACTGTAGCCCTCATAAGTCCATGGATATGCTTTTTTGGTACAAATGCCCATATAAACATAGTGCTCACTCAACATCATCTCTTACTTGCTGCATCAAACCCTCATAATTAAAACCAAAGCTCTTTATCAGAGGCAATGCACTGCCGTTGTAAAATACATTATTAACCTAATAAAGCAATATTTACAGTCCCCTCTAAATTTGCAACCACAGACATTCCATTAAATCAACAGTGCATCAAAACAATAATTAATTCAATTATGCATCAGGAAACGTCCCACTGGATGACTGGGAGTAAATACAGCCAACTTAATAATGGTATTAGTACACAGTTAGTCATATTGTAGGCATACATGTCCTCTTCTGCCTCCCCTTGCACCTCCTACTCTGCAGTAATGTGTGAGAATGAGTTGTGGCTGAGGTGGTCATAAACCACCTCGATGGACAGATGGCCTGTTATGTTGCTCGGATTAATCTGCAATGAGTCATCACGGGGCGGTTGTGGCAAACAGCTGATCAATTACTACAGAGTTCTGCATTGCATCAAATGTCGACCTGTTCAGAACGGGTCTCACATTCATGTTCATATTGACAAGGAAGAAGAGAGAGAGAAAGATGAGAAGAGAAATAGAAAAGAGAAATGAGAGAAATAAAAAGGGGAGACATCCATACCGCACAAAGCTTAATAATCAAAGGAGTTGATTTGGCAGTTGTTTTCAATATGCCGTCACTCACACAATAACAAGGTCTAAGGCCACCAAATTGAAATATGTACCAAGCCAGTTCCACTGCTTTTTTTTTCCTCATTATTCCCTTCTATTCAGGGACTGGTTTAGACCTGGTACACCAGGTGGGTGCATATTAATTATCAGGTAGAACAGAAAACCAGCAGTACTCCGGACCTCGTAGAGTACGTTTTAATAACCTAGGTTAATACTATCTAAAAGCAAAGGAAAAAGTATCAGAGAGGGGCTGAAATTGTGTTTCCTGGGTGATCCCAATCACTTCTATATTAATTAAACACCAGGTGATAGAGAGCAAGCTCTGCAGACGTAATGACATGTTATGATGAGGACTCATGTAAAACCCAGACATTGAACCACCATCATAACTGCATGGGAATCACAACCAGAGACCATGGCTATCGTCACATGACCAAGACCTCAAACCGTTAAATTCAGCAAGTCCAAGGTCAAAACATGAGCTGTTTATTATCTATTATCTATGCATAGTCACTTTACCCCCCTTCCTACATGTAGATATTACCTCAATTACCTCGATTAACCTGTACCCCGCACATAGAATCGTTACCTGTACCCCCCTGTATATAGCCTCGTTGTTTGTTATTTTATTGTTGCTCTTGTATTTTTTTTACTTTAGTTTATTAAATAAATATTATTTCTTAATTCTTAAAACTGCGTTGTTGGTTACCGGTAAGTAAGCATTTCACAATAAGGTCTACCCCTGTTGTATTCGAGCGCATGTGACAAATACAATTTGATTTGATTTGAACCAAGACAAAGCCACACCTCATGACTCATGAGTCCATCTGCATCCTTTTCTAGTTTCTAGTTTTAATCCCTGCTACTATATCACATTATGTCAAAATAAAATACAATTTTGTTTCTAGTTTCTTGTGTTCAGAGAAAATAAGTAATTGTATTCAGTCAAACTTGTGACTTATATATTTTACCCATAAAAGCCCAGTGTAAAATGATATGCTAGACAGGACTTCAGAGCTATAAGTGGACTCTGCTAAATCTTTGATGAGACCTTTAATTCATACTGAGGGGAGGTTGGATAGATGTGCTTAGCTGGTAGAATTAAATATGCCATTCAGTTAATTAGAATACAGAAACGATTAATAATCTTATTTTGGGCTCTGTTCCACAATAGGGGGCTTAGTTGAATCAAGAAAATGTTCATACATCCTGGAAATTTGCCCATGTCAAAACAATTTCTCCCACAATATTTGTGTGGTAGACCCCATCAATACAGAGGCTAGCATATAAAAATGACTTAACGCCAAAGAGAGCAGCTTTTTATAAGTAACCGGTATGTACGGCCTATGGTTTCCATGTTGGATGTAAATTATGTCCAAAATAACCTGAAAGTCTAGGTCCATAATGTCTATCCTTTTTGATAGATAGGCTATCCTTGATTTAGATAGTCTTATGATAGTCAACTTAAATGAGTTACTGAAATCTGCGTACCAGCAGCCATATTATCTGCATAGACATATTATGTGCATGGAAATAAATCAGTCAATCAAAATTAACAATGGAGGTCATAATCTTATGCGAAAATAAGGACACACTTCAAATATAAATAAAAGACCACTATAGTTCAAGTCAAGGCATCACAAACACCTTTTGTACATGTTGTAAATGACTGTTTTACTGCTCTCCTGTAATGCCAAAGCAACATCAGACTAAGTGAGAGAAGACCCCATTTATGAAAGGACAACAGTCATCATCACAAAGATAGACTATTGAGTGGCACATTAACTGCCTAAAACATTCCAACAGACTGATAGGCACCTAGCGTTATACAGCTCTAATAAACATTGATTACCCTGTCCTTGTCGCTCCCTAAGAATGCCTTCCACCTGCCAATGAATGACAAACTGCCCAGCGAAAGTAAAGATCGCCTTGTCATTGAAATAGTAAGTGGGTGTTGTTTGCATATAATTTTCCTATCACACATTGTATGCTCTCAGAACAGCAGCTGCCGTGACAACCCTCCATGTCTTAGCCACGTAAATAACGGTGTGCGCTAGCAACGCTAAAAGGATTTTGAACGCTGGAGACAGTAACCATTTTGTTGATGACCTCAATATGTAGTGGGAGAGTGGCGTGATAATAAAGACTCACTCTCCAGTGACAAGACGTAATCCAGTCCTGCAAGATGCAGGAAATATTATATAGGCTATAAGCTTACAGTTTTTCACTGGTATGAGAAAGTGTTCCATATGCAAGTCCCACATGCATTTGCCATTAGTGATGGATGGCAGCACAGTTATTTCTGTACGCTACAGAAACCTAAAACAAGAGACCGTTTGTATAATCTATTACAGAAATACTTTACACAGAGAGCAAAAGTTGGAGATGTATTGCTGGTGACTACTGAAAATGCCTATGTTGAAAAATTTATTTTAATGTTGCTTATTAGCACTAATTGTTTTCAGACAATAGCTCAAAGTACAGTAGGCTCACTGCTACAGTAAACACCCTTACCTATCATATGATCCTGACATGATGTCTCGGGGGTGGGGTCCTCCTCATTCTCTCCTTGCAGGCTGATCTTCTGTGTCACAAATGATGGTCTGGTGGAAAAAAAATGAAGGATTAAGTCGGTACGCATTTAACTAAACTTGAGTTCACCCAACATATAATATCAAGTTCTAAATCATGTTTAGACAACTGTGTTTAGGCATAATGACAGAACATTGAAATAAAGTGTTATCAAATGTACCTCACAATATCATCAACAGATGGTACATCATTTGTGTAATTTTTTATTTTTATACAAACATCCTATCCTCACTACCATTAAACACTGTAACTTTTCTAAATTTCGTTTTTCACCAAAGTGGGTAAATTTAATTGTATTTTTTGTATTATCTTATTGTACTCTAACTTGATTAAAGTTGCATTTTATATATTATTAATTTATTTATATAATTTACACTAAAACCCCCATCTAAACCTATACTAATCTAAATCTTGTGAGAAAATACAACAATATTATTGTCATCAACTACTCCATAATCCAAAGACCATCTCCTACATAGAAAATGCTATATTTACATTCACTTGAAATGTTCCACATCAATAAAAAAAAAAAAAATTTGCATGATGCATATTTACTTTAGAGCATGAACAAAAATTTATCTCAATAAAAAAAAAAATATATTGATTGACTAACCAAGCATTAGGACATTTGCATACCAGCTTTCTAAGTGGTTTTAATTTGAGTTATTAAGCTGTTACAACAGACCATTGTTTCCCTACATCTTTGTAATGTGCATAGTATTGAATTCATCATTGCTTTGCTGCTTGTAGTAATGAATTCAATCTGTTGTATTAATTAATAACATTCCTTGAATATCATCTGCACAGATAAGAACAGAACAAAGTTCAAGGATACGTCTGTATGATCATAAACTCCAAACAAGCAAAAGTACCCTTTTCTACAACGTGATAATACTAATCTTCTACGAAGCCAACATCCAAATACAAACACAGCTAAGACGATCAATTGCATGGCATAATACAGATAAACATGATTCATATATATTCTGTATTTGTCCAAATTTCCATCACATCCCATACCCATTTATCCCTTTAGCGCTCAAACAAAACGTTGGAAGGCCGATTCATCAATTAGTCAAATACTCCAAAACAGAATCACAAACACCTTGGTTTACAGAAATTACTATTACATTTTCAGGCCTCTTTCATAACAGGTAGTTCTGTCAGTATAAAACAAGGTAATTGATCTAATATGCAGGTGGGCTAACAGAGTGTGATGTCAAAAAAGTGTTATCCGAGAAGATATAAAGAGGGGAGTTGCAGGTCATAAACACTTATTTTCTTTAGTTGTGTTTCTGTAGAGGAGATAGAGATGAAGCTGCACGGATAGTATTAAACAGGCCTTTTTTGAATTGAGTGTCTGTGATAAGAGCCTCCTCTTCTATCAAAATTCCCCATCAGCTGGATTGAATTTCCTGCATATTGCATGTGGACTCTCTCTCTTTCTCTCTCCTCTTTCTCTCCCCCTCCCTTCCTTGCTCTCTTTCTGTCCCTGACAAAGAACAGGAATACCTTCTAAGGTCAGAATTCCGTGGCATTCTAAGTCTTAAAAAAAAAAAACATTTTTTTTTCTATCCAAGCTTAGTATGTGTTCAACATTAGTAGCATATTGTATTTCCCAAGATGAAGTGCTTTAGTGTGCTCTCATTTGTGTGTCTGTCTGTATTTTGCCCAGGTCTGTCTGTATGTGTGTGTCTGTGTGAAGGTTGGCGGAATTTGCAGGTTTGTACACAAACTAGACACACAACATGGAAATTATTGCAACAAAAATTATATTGATATACATACAATCCATATGGCTAGCATGATGGTATGGAGAAATGATACTGAGGTTAGAGAGAAATAGTGATAAAATGGTGAGATTGTGAGGAAAGATGACGAATTAATGAGAAAGGGGGGGGAAGAAGAAGCGCAGTAGAGTGAGAACACATGCTATATCCTAAACTCTTAGCGTTTCATTACAGGACCCCTTGCTCACTCACAGCTGTATCGGAGCAGATCTCTATCTCCTCATATCGCTGTTTCTCTTGGGGATGAATCCAGATTCAGCGATGGAGTCGCCCTTCCTTACACACTCCTTATAGGAAACATGATTTGATTCATTTTCTGTCTGTCTGCTTAACCCGATTTCATATGAACTGTGCAGGTGGAAAGAGATCCCGGCTGATAAATTCCATTGTTCTCCTTCGACCTCCATATACGCTGAACAAAGAAATATAAACGCAACATGTAAAGTGTTGGTCCCAAGTTTCATGAGCTGAAATAAAAATTCCCAACATTTTCCATATGCACAAAAATATTGTGCACAGAATTTATTGACATCCCTGTTAGTGAGCATTTCTCCTTTACATGATAATCCATCCACCTGACAGGTGTGGCATATCAACAGCTGATTAAACAGCATGATCATTACACAGAGTGCACCTTGTGCTGGGGACAATAAAAAAACACTCTAAAATGTGTAGTTTTGTCACACAGCACAATGCCACATAGAATGTCTCAAGTTTTGGGGAGCATGCAATTGACATGCTACTCAGGAATGTCCACCAAGCTGTTGCCAAGAAATTGAATGTTCATTTCTCTACCATAAGCCAGCCTCCAACGTCGTTTTAGATAAACTGATTCTGATTGGCTGGGCCTGGCTCCCCAGTGGATGGGCCTGGCTCCCAGGTGGGTGGGCTTATGCCCTCCCAGGCTCACCCATGGGCTGCGCCCCTGCTTGTCGTGAAATCCATAGATTAGGGCCTAATTCATTTTATTTAAATTGACTGATTTCCTTATGTAACTCAGTAAAATCGTTGAAATTGTTGCATGTTGCGTTTATATTTTTGTGCAGTATAGCTATCCCCTACCATAGGATCTGGAAATAACCTATTTTTAACTGCTCTTCCCGACTCAAGTCTTATTGAGTGATAAATGTTTGTAACTACTCTTGATAAAATCTGTCAGCTGAGATTGTAGGTATTATATCAATTTATGGGAGGAGGGGTAATGAATGCTGTACTCTTCCAGCTGAGATAGCTCAGGGCTGACAGTGTCTCTAGATTCCGGTTAGGAAGTCTTATTGAATCTCCAAGAAAAAATGTATTCATGATAAGATGGATAACAATCCAGTCCTTGGTTTCATAATCCCAGCCTTGGGCAATGACAATGGCCACTTGAACATTGTGTTCAGGAACATCCATGGACTAGTGTCAAAGGATCAACAGTCACAATCTCACTGAAAGCAGGAAACTAACCAAGGCCACCTGAAAGATACCCCAAGACCTACCAGGTATCTACAGGTCTCCTTCCTTATAAGGCTCAATATGCTATAAAACATTTGTGATGACTGCTGCACTAGTGTAATACAAATCATGCAATGTGAAGTGAGGCTTTAGTAGGCTGAAAGAACACTAGCTGCCAATACATGTATGTTCACTATATGGTGTTCCTTAGGCTAAAGAAACACTTCCAAGGACATAAAAGCAACATTCATTTTGGTTGACTTGACATCGAATCTCAATGCATTGAATTTAAATCATCAAGTTTGGAAAAGCTGCAAAGGCTTGCTTGGGTAGGAGCCACCCTCTGCTAAACACAGAGAATGAATAGAAATAGTTCCAAGTGGTGCTGCTAATTGTAATTGCATTTACAGTGCCTTGGAAGGTATTCAGACCCCTTACTTTTTTTTTGTTACGTTACAGCCTTATTCTAAAATTGATTAAATAAAAAGAATCCTCAGCAATCTACACACACCCCATAAGACGCGAAATGTTTGCACATTTATTAAACAGAAATACCTTATTTACATAAGTATTCAGCCCATTTCCTATGACTTGAAATTGAGCTCAGGTGCATCCTGTTTCCATTGATCATCCTCGCATGTTTCTATAAATTGATTGGAGTCCATCTGTGGTACATTCAATTGATTGGACATGATTTGGAAAGGCACACACCTGTCTATAAGGTCCCACAGTTGACAGTGCATGTCAGAGCAAAAAAACCAAGCCATGAGGACGAAGCAATCTGTCCGTAGAGCCCAGGACAGGATTGTGTCGAGGCATAGATCTGGGGAAGGGTACCAAAACATGTCTGCAGCATTGAAGGTCCCCAAGAACACAGTGGCCTCCATCATTCTTAAATGGAAGAAGTTTGGAACCACCAAGACTCTTCCTAGAGCTGGCCGCCTGAACAAACTGAGCACACCGGGAGAAGGGCCATGGTCAGGAAGGTGACCAAGAACCTGATGGTCACTCTGACAGAGCTCTAGAGTTCCTCTGTGGAGATGGGAGAACCTCTTCCAGAAGGGACAACCATCTCTACAGCACTCCACCAATCAATTCCCTATAGTAAAGAGCCATATGGAAGCCACCTCAGTAAAAGGCAATGACAGCCCGCTTGGAGTTTGCCAGCACCTAAAGACTCTCAGACCATGAGAAACAGATGCTCTGGTCTGAGGAACCAAAATTGGAACTGTTGACCTAAATGCCAAGCGTCACGCCTGGAGGAAACCTGGCACCATCGCCACGTGTGTGAAGCATGGTGGTGGCAGCATCATGCTGTGGGGATGTTTTTCAGCTGCAGGGACTGGGAGACTAGTCAGATCGAGGGAAAGATGAACGGAGCAAAGTACAGAGAGATCATTGATGAAACCTGCTCCAGAGTGCTCAGGAACCCAGACTGGGGCGAAGGTTCACATTCCAAACAGGGACAACAACCCTAAGCACACAGCCAAGACAACGAAGGAGTGGCTTCTGGACAAGTCTCTGAATAACCTTGAGTGGTCCAGACAGAGCCCGGACTTGAACCCGATCGAACATCTCTGAAGAGACCTGAAAATAGCTGTAGCAGCATCGTCCCCATCCAACCTGACAGAGCTTGAGAGGATCTGTAGGGAAGAATGGGAGAAACTCCCCAAATACAGGTGTGCTAAGCTTGTAGCGTCATACCCAAGAAGACTCAAAGCTAATCGCTGCCAAAGGTGCTTTAACAAAGTACTGAGTAAAGGGTCTGAATACTTATGTAAATTGATATTTCCGTTTTTCATTTGTAATAAATTAGCAAAAATGTCTAAAACCCCATTTTTGCTTATCATTATGGGGTTATTGTGTGTAGAAAATAAAACAATTCTAATACATTATAGAATAAGGCTGCACCAGAACAAAATGTGAAAAGTCAAGGCGTCTTTAATACTTTCTGGAAGGCACTGTATATGTGCAAATTAGTGTAAATTGGAACTAGTTTAAGGAACATGGATGTAAACTGGAGATGTGAAAATAAATCACATTTAGATGATCACTTTATCTCCCTAGAGTCCCAAATGAATCCTCCCTCTTGTTTCTCTTCCGTAATTCAGCCCCATTTAGACTGAGCTTAAGGGGACACTGTGACTCTATCCTACAGACCAGCTAAACAAATGATAGGCTATAATGGCAATATTCCAATGAATTAAATGATATTGATTTCCAATGGCTTTTTGTACAAGTAATTGTTACAGTATTTTGATGTGTGTGTGTGTGTGTGTGTGTGGGGTTGCCCTTCAACTCAGGGGACCTAAAATCCCATTAAGTCCCCTCAAGGATAGTACAATTAGGAATATTCTCCCCCATGAGGACAAAGGCTATTTTAAGTTTAGGTTTAGCTTAGGGTTAGGTTTATAATTAGGTTTAGGGTAAGGGTAAGGGTTAAGGGTAAATAGGATTATTAAATGAAATCAATGTTTACATCCCCATGAGGATAGAAGAACAAACGTGGTGTGTGTGTGTCTGTGTGTGTGAGTATGTGAGTGTGTAATTTCAATTGAGTTGACATTTCTCAACCTATCGTGCAGTGCTGTATATCTGCAGCAACTGGAGAAAACGTTTTTTTAAAATTGTTTCACCTTAATACACTCAATTTCGACAGTATATATTTTATTTAATTTTCATAAATGGTGACCATGTAATGCTCTCATTACATCTTGTCTGGTTCTTGTCGTATTGTACAGCATATTGTGTGCTAGGCAGGGACCTGAAGGTATATGGCATCAATACTCTCTTTCACAGCAGATAGTCTAGTTACCATTTTTGGGAAATTCTGAACCTTGAGGTCATCTCGTGAATGCTCCATATTTAATAACTTGTCCAAGTCGATTTGGTCAAGAGCCGGTCGCGATCGATGGGGATGTGGAAAAGGATTAGACTCAATGTGCTCTCTTGTTCTCCACTTCGTGAGTTAATTTATGAAATATAGAAATGGGAATGATAGGAGCTGTTTAAACTGGAATAAATGGGAACGTAGTACAGTATATAAACAGCATGTTGAGACTAATCGATTTTATTTAATACTCTTTTTGCACAGCTGATGCACATTTGATGCTAAATAGTTTAAAATTAGTTTGTTAGTATAATACATTTTTATATAAAAATATATTATTGTTTATTGCTTACACATTTATGCAAATACTTAAAATTGAGAATTAAAGGTAAGTGACAGCAATTAAATGAAAGGTTTGTAATCACATGTTCTGCTTATTTGTAGTTGAATATATATCATATCTAATATGTACATTACTGTGAACAATGGAGCAAAATATACCTACTACAGGTTGTTCTAAACCAAGTATTTTCTGAATACCGCTTAACTTGCCATTATGACCTACAGTTTATATGTAGATGAGAATTCTTCCCTTGTAGCTGACTCAGTCCAGGTTGTCTTTACAGTGGACTTTACATGCCAGATGGCGTCTCTCACCATAAAGCCCAATATAAATGTATTTCTCTCTGAAGCCATATCGCTCCTCTCCAGGGTATAGGCTGTCCACACAGGGGGATGGGAGGATTGAGTGTCAGGAGAAGAGAAGGGGGGCTGATGTCGTAGAGTGGTGCAGGATTAGCACCTCCTCAGCACAGTCATCAATGATCCAGTCAATAGTGTCACAAGGCCCTGATGGGGAGGGGTGAAGAGGAGGGGGACATGGGGGGCGTGACAGCTCCCCCCATCTCTGTGTCTCTCCGGCTAGCCTAGCCTCACTGTACCTGACCGGGTGGAAGTGTGATAAAGCCAAGGACGGAGGCGCACTGGACGGAGTCTACCTTCTCTGTTACTGCCTATTACCTGGATCTACGTTGATGCTGCACTCAAGGCTTGGTCTTCCTTAGTCAGAGGATACAGGTAACGTATATGAGTGAATTGGCTAAGCTTATGACAAAACATGTGCTTGTACTACACTGAGAAATTAACCAAATAGGAATACTGTACAGACAATGCAGTTAACAAAACCCCAGCAAAGGCAATACTAGGAACCATAGTGAAGCCCATCAAAATTCAGACGGCAAAAATGACTGGTAAATTTTCGTGGCTACTATGTCCTGCCGGAGGGGCCTGGGAAGTTCCACGGTAACCAGAACCTACTTTTACGGATAATTGACAACTCAATTACCACTCGCTTCATCACTTCTTGATAAAGGCTGCATAAGTGGAAGGAGGGAATTATTATTCACTACTTACACATCTTACTAAACCCTGGCCGAACTGCAGCAAACAGAGCCTTGAAGCGTATGAAATGCCACATTACATGTAGGCGACAGTAGGTCAAGCATATTCCCAGTATTCCCTAATCCAATCTCAATAGAGAGCGTGATTTGTTATCAGGAAATTCAAGATGGCCCCAGGGGCCAATAACACATTTAATTACCGACTCCCAGAACAGTAGAAATTAAATACCAATGCGGGTGATAAAAACAGCCAAACACCTGACACTCTCTGACTGAAAGGAAATATTAATAAGTGTAGCTCTACTGTCGCTAATGATTACTTTGATGGTAGGTTATGGTATAAAGGTAATTCATGCAAACCAGAAGGTTACCCGCGGCCATTTTAGAGGGCAAAATATTAGGCGCCTTCAAGAGAAATTATCCACAATAAGTAGCAGGGGAAAGGGTTGAGCATACTGATTTCAAACCCATGTTTTAATTGACTCAATCAATCACCTTCTACTCTTTCAGCACTTGTAATTACTAGTCACCTTTGTCACAGCCACCTTTTATAGAAATTAATTTCAGAAACAGAAACAAGGTTTGAAACATATTGACAAAACCACAACCCCGTGAAAGAATCATGAGGCTTTCAATAAAATGAATGACTGTTCGAGGAATCAATGTAAAAATACAAAAGAGCATCCTATAACGTATGATTTAGCTTTCTCAGCATTACACAACTGTCAATTTTTCTTGTTGTTTAATATGCTGGCAGACATCTGTTGGACATAAGTTGGAAATAAATCTTTCAAATCTCTCTCCGCCTCCTACACAATAAATCTCTCACTTCCTCACCGCTGAAAAAGTGTCTTGCTACAAATCCTCATTCCTGGCATACTCCCTTGGCGAAAAGCCAGAGGCTGTGTCCCAAGTGGTACCCTATTTTCTACATAGTGCACATCTTTTGACCAGAGCGCTATGGGCTCTGGTCCAAAAGTAGTGCACTATACAGGGAATAGGATGCCATTTGGGACATTATAGACCGAGGCTCCTGCTACACAAGCAAATAGATGTCGGCATTATATTGCTCTCTTCAAAGTCCTGTTGATCACATTTGTATATTGAAAACAAATGCTCTACTGAAAAGACTGAATACGCTAACATTTACTCTTATAACCCGAACATCCATATTGGTTGTTAAATCTAAATATTATTAAATAGTTACAATAGTTAATAAACAATTACACATTTCACTTTATCCATGGCCTGGTTTTAGTTGGGAGAAAAAATGGTGCATCCACAGCTTTAGCTCAATCTGTTGGGACGACGAAAATGCCTCCCTTCCACCACAAAAAGCACCCTTCACTGGACAATGTGGACTGTGACTTTCAATTATCCATATGTCCACATCAGTTGCTAGCAGAGGGCGACTCGGACAGAGGGCATACTCTCTCCTGAACTTGAAGTAGATAAAGGATTGTCGTCATCGCGCTCTTTGCCATTCTCATTTATATATTTTGTCAACAACTGAACAAACTGGGATGAAGGTCTATTGATCGAAACATTGCTTAAATGAGATCCATTAAAATGGTCTGTGGACTATTCAAGAATACCAATGTGCTGGAGGCTTTGTTTTTCAGATTTTGTCAACGATAGAAAAAGTTATTCTTCAACTATAACTTTCTTTGTTTCTGTACCTGGATGTGTTGACTTGTAACTAGTACCTGCACTCAGCTCTCCCCTGAGCTCCTCTCATCCATCCTTTCATGCCACATGTTCTCATTAAGACCAGTCTGAGTTTCATTATCTGTCTGTGCCCATGGTCCCCATGTACCCCATCCCCCTGTGCTCACTCTCACACCCCACATCTCCCTCCCCTTACACTGTGTGTCAGTCTGAGAGCCTCCACCCACCACTCTGAGAGGAGTTAAGGTAACGAGACTGGACGGCCATTGCGGGAAATGATTAAGGAAAATCCATGAGGCCATTTTATAGCAGACATTGTTGTCAATATTTCTCTCTCTGTCTCTCTCTGCAGTGACTGGAGTAAATTATTTCTGAGAGTTACAGTAAGTGTGCATTCCTACTCACGGCAGACTACACACACACACGGGCACACACCCACCCACCCTCCTCTCTCAGCATCTATTCTGTGTAACGTGCCACAAGGTCTGGTGCGCTAGAGGTAATTTGGTTGAGAGGTTTACCGTCTCCCCGAGAGAGCCCAGGATGGGATGAGCAAGTCTGGGTACTTTCTCAAATGATCTTGTCTGAGCCCACGTCAGCCCCGTGGAGGCTGGATGGTTCATGAGCACATAGTTTTTAGTGATGATGATATCACAGACCCCGGACTCAGGATCACATCGCCATCACAAAAAGATGGATGATCTAATATCGCTGCTCTTCAGAAGTTTGAAGTGAGCAAATTGTCCTTACACCCACACTGTTGCCTTTCAACGATATTGAATACAAGAAACAACATAGTTCTAATACGTGAAACTAATAACAGTGAAATGCTATTTTAACTCCATCAGTCGGCACCTCTGAGTCATGGTCAATAGTTTGCTCTGTAGGGTTCTATCGTGGTTCCGGGACAATGAGGTTCTATAGTGGTTCTGGGGACAATGAGGTTCTGTAGTGGTTCTGGGACAAGGAGGTTCTATAGTGGTTCTGGGACTAGATGAGTGGACAGGGTCCCTACCTGCAGGAGCAGGTCTGATGCGGGTCGGACTCGCTGCTGGAAGAGGACACTCATGGTCCGGTTTTGTTGCTCCAGGTCAAACACTCTGGTCCGCAACTTCAGACACTCCTCCCTCAGATCCTGCAAGGGGAAGAACAACAGAGAGAGTTATTACAAACAGAGGTGTGAACTTCCAGTCATGTGTGACTGTCCTAATGGACACCATAAAAGTTGATTAGTTAACAGGAGATAGTGAGAAGTGTCTCGCAAAAGTGAATGTTAAGATTAAGTTTTGAGCTACTGTATTGCATACATGTCTAACAACATAATTGGATCTAATAATAGTCTCATTCTGAGACATTTCTATCCCACAGTTACTATGGAAACCAGACTCCTACCTTTTTGGTGCTTGAGCAGTGCCTGCACAACTTGATTGGCAACCCTAAAACAGAGTGAAAAAAATAAACAAGAATTATCCAAACGTTTTAAGTGCAAGCTGTTTAGTGACTGACTATATATGGTGGCTGTTATGGCACCCAGGCGAGTAAAAAGAAAGAAAGAAAGAAAAGAAAGAAAGAAAGAAAGAAAGAAAGAAAGAAAGAAAGAAAGAAAGAAAGAAAGAAAGAAAAGAAAGAAAGAAAGAAAGAAAAAAATGGTCCCAATTGACCCACGCCCTCAACTCTAAACTGCCCCTGCCCTGTGCATGCCGTACGACTGCACTATCTCACTCCGACCGCTTACACAAATTATTACAGGCTTTAGTGAACACGATGTCCCAATACATTACAGCATTGTCCCCCCGTCTGCCTTCCCTTGGAGGAGTCGTGTTGATTCTAATGGCCCAATCATCATACATCTGACGCGGGGGTGGCAGAGAAGGCCAGTAGCGGCCCGGTGAAGCAGAACAGTTTGGAGCCTGACGCGCTGCATGTCTTCATGATGTTTAATTGTCTTCTGTTGATCCAGTATTGACAGCAGTGTCATGGCTGATGTAGTGGCTTGGAGGGTAGGGGACTGTGTCCTGAATGACACCCTATCCCTTATATACTGCACTACATGACCCTATGGGCCCTGGTCAAAGTAGTGCACTATATAGGGAATAGGGTGTCATTTGTGACACAGCGGGCAGTCTAAGAGAAGAAGTGACGGGCTAAAGCACTGTTGTGCCTGGGCTTTGGCCGCAGAGTGTCTCACACCCCTACCACTCTCTGAGTTTAGACCGCAATGCCCCATCGACTTCTACTCTGATTACAGCCCATTGATTGCTCGTTAATTCACTGTCGCATTCATTTGCTTTTTCTCAGGGTGTCCTCTCTCCCTCTATTGAATAACGGGAGATATGATGAAGTGATTGAGCCCTGTGGGGAGTGATACAGAGCTGCTCCTGTAAAACTGAAGGGCACTAATTCCAAGAATATTTAATGATCTTCAAGTTAGAATCAAAATTGCAACAACTGATAAATGAAACAACAACTTATAAAGGCTTTATAGAGCATTCTAGTTCAAGTCATGGCATAACAGTCCATTACATCTGATGCATTGCCACATGTGGCATGACTCCTTTTACCAGCCTTTCAATAGCATGACATTTGCCCATGTTTACCAAGTGGAACCCTAAAAATATCCCTAACGTGAGTGGCCAGCCCAAATAGCATACCAAACAACCACCACTCTTCTTATATAGAGATAATTTTCCACAATGTTTTTTATTTTATTTTTTGTATCATTACGAAACAAGCCCTGCGTTCTCTACAGTTTCCAATGGCCCTAGCCCATCGGCAGAGTTGTTAGAGCTGTGAGACTCCCGTACATCACAACATGCTCATTAGTGAGCTAGCTCCCGTCAGAAAGAGCCCACAGAGGGCAACACAACACCAGACCAGACAACAGAACAGCTCTGGCTTTTTGAGGGCACCATTGGAAAAGGGATTTGGTCTGGGCCCACCCCAGGCGTTAACCTCCAAGGCTACAGCATGCGGTGTAGAGTTTCATACAGTATGCTTGGAGCATTGCAAAGCAATTGCCTACCACGGTTGGACTGTTAACAACAGAGCTAAAGTATTGCTAACTCTCCTTTCATCTCTCTATCCCTTTCTCTCTCTTTCTTTCTCCTTTTCTTTCTTTCATTCTCTCGGTCTTTCTCTGTCCCACCATCCATCTACGTCTCCCCCCTCCCCACCCCCTCTGGCACCAGAGCCCAGATCTCAGGTCATATAAGCTCCAGTAGCTGGCACCACAGTGTATTAAACCAGTCTGTCCCTTCTGGCACCCATGGGCCTCCAGCCTTCCCTCAGGGTGACTCAGCGTGCGGGCCGAGCCAACAAGCTCATTAATTGCTGTCATTCGGATCCCTCAAGCCACCCTTTACCCAGCTTCTCCCACAACACAGTTCACCTTTCGAACGCCAAGTACCTTTTTCTCCATAATCACATTTCCTTTGGAGAGGAATTACTTTTGCATTGATAGAATTTGACAGCCAGGACATTTTGTGCATTGAGAAAGATCTCACAAAGAAAGTCAGTAAAGGTAGAGAAGGATACTGAAAATAGTGCAGTGTTTGTAACCTGTTTGATCAATACCGTGGTGAGATCTTAGAGATAGTCGCTAAAGGTAGCTGGAAAAGAATACAACTCATAATAAGTCACCGAATAGGAAAGAACAGAATATAACAATAGTTTTTCATATGGGGGCGAGTATGAAAATGTATGCACTCACTAATTGTAAGTCGCTCTGGATAAGAGCGTCTGCTAAATGACTAAAATGTCAAATGTAGGCTATCATTAGTGTGGTGAAAAATAGGATTCCCTCACTGAGGTTCAGGGCTGGGTGAATAGAGTGAGGGTTGGACTACTCACCTCATCCAGACAAATGCTCATACTGCTCCCTCTGGCTCTCATTCTCCATGGCCAAGGCTGAGTTTTCCTCCTGTACAGCAAAATAAAACACACTTAGTGACAACTGAAATCCATTGAGAGCTTGTCATTAAAAGCAATTCAGACAGTTTGTATGCATCAGACTTGTTTATGAGTAACTTACCAAACAGTAATTTTACATTTTTACATTTTAGTCATTTAGCAGACGCTCATATCCAGAGCGACTTACAGTTAGTGAGTGCATAAATTTTTTCGGTTATAGAACAATCAACATATAATTATCTACGTTGATTGACATACACTAAACAAAATATAAATGCAACATGCAACAATTTCAACGATTTTACTGAGTTACAGTTCATATGAGGAAATCAGTAAATTGAAATGAATTCATTAGGCCGTAATCTATGGATTTCACGTGACTGGGAATACAGATATGCATCTGTTGGTCACAGATAAAGAAAAGGTAGGGGCATGGATCAGAAAACCAGTCAGTACTGTATCTGGTGTGACCACCATTTGCCTCATGCAGCGCGACACATCTCCTTTGCATAGAGTTGATCAGGCTGTTGATTGTGGCCTGTGGAATGTTGTCCCACTCCTCTTCAATGGCTGTGCGGTTGCTGGATATTGGCGGGAACTGAACACGCTGTCATACACGTCGATCCAGAGCATCCCAAACATGCTCAATGGGTGACATGTCTGTTGAGTATGCAGGCCATGGAAGAACTGGGACATTTTCAGTTTCCAGGAATTGTGTACAGATCCTTACAACATGGGGCCATGCATTATCATCCTGAAACATGAGGTGATGGCGGCGGATGAATGGCACGACAATGGGCCTCAGGATCTCGTCACGGCATCTCTGTGCATTCAAATTGCCAACGATAAAATGCAATTGTGTTCATTGTCCGTAGCTTATGCCTGACCATACCACTAAACCCCACGTCACCATGGGGCACTCTGTTCACAACGTTGACATCAGCAAATCGCTCCGCCCACACAACGCCATACCGTGGTCTGCGTTGTGAGGCCGGATGGACATACAGCCAAATTCTCTAAAACGACGTTGGAGGTGGGTTTATGGTAGAGAAATTAACATCAATTTCTCTGTCAACAACTCTGGTGGCCATTCCCTACGGTCAGCATGCCAATTACACTCTCCCTCAAAACTTGAGACATCTGTGGCATTGTGTTGTGTGACAAAACTGCACATTTTAGAGTGGCCTTTTATTGTCCAAGGTGCACCTGCATGTAATGATCATGCTGTTTAATCAGCTTCTAAATATGCCAAACCTGTCAGGTGGATGGATTATCTTGGTAAAAGGAGAAATGCTCACCAACAGGGATGTAAACTAATTTGTGCACAACATTTTAGAGAAATAAGCTTTTTGTGCGTATTGAACATTTCTGGGATCTTTTATTTCAGCTCATGAAACATGGGACCAACCCTTTACATGTTGCGTTTATATTTTTGTTCAGTGTAGATGTGAAATGATACTGCATATGTGGCCAGATGAAAATAATTCCAAGGTATTTGTAGTCTCTCCAATCTTTGTTTTCATATGAAAGATTATTGATGCAACAAATCATACAGTGGGGAAAAAAAGTATTTAGTCAGCCACCAATTGTGCAAGTTTTTCCCACTTAAAAAAAGATGAGAGGGGCCTGTAATTTCCATCATAGGTAACGTCAACTATGACAGACAAATTGAGAGAAAAAAATCCAGAAAATCACATTGTAGGATTTTTAATGAATTTATTTGCAAATTATGGTGGAAAATAAGTATTTGGTCACCTACAAACAAGCAAGATTTCTGGCTCTCACAGACCCTGTAACTTCTTTAAGAGGCTCCTCTGTCCTCCACTCGTTACACTGTATTAATGGCACCTGTTTGAACTTGTTATCAGTATAAAGACACCTGTCCACAACCTCAAACAGTCACACTCCAAACTCCACTATGGCCAAGACCAAAGAGCTGTCAAAGGACACCAGAAACAAAATTGTAGACCTGCACCAGGCTGGGGAAGACTGAATCTGCAATAGGTAAGCAGCTTGGTTTGAAGAAATCAACTGTGGGAGGCAATTATTAGGAAATGGAAGACATACAAGACCACTGATAATCTCCCTCGATCTGGGGCTCCACGCAAGATCTCACCCCGTGGGTCAAATGATCACAAGAACGGTGAGCAAAACTCCCCATAACCACCCGGGGGGACCTAGTGAATGACCTGCAGAGAGCTGGGACCAAAGTAACAAAGCCTACCATCAGTAACACACTACCCGACGACTCAAATCCTGCAGTGCCAGACGTGTCCCTCTGCTTAAGCCAGTACATGTCCAGGCCCGTCTGAAGTTTGCTAGAGTGCATTTGGATGATCCAGAAGAGGATTGGGAGAATGTCATATGGTCAGATGAAACCAAATATAACTTTTTGGTAAAAACTCAACTCGTCGTGTTTGGAGGACAAAGAATGCTGAGTTGCATCCAAAGAACACCATACCTACTGTGAAGCATGGGGGTGGAAACATCATGCTTTGGGGCTGTTTTTCTGCAAAGGGACCAGGACTGACTGATCCGTGTTAAGGAAAGAATGAATGGGGCCATGTATCGTGAGTTGAGTGAAAACCTCCTTCCATCAGCAAGGGCATTGAAGATGAAACGGCTGGGTCTTTCAGCATGACAATGATCCCAAACACACCGCCCGGGCAACGAAGGGTGGCTTCGTAAGAAGCATTTCAAGGTCCTGGAGTGGCCTAGCCAGTCCCCAGATCTCAACCCCATAGAAAATCTTTGGAGGGAGTTGAAAGTCTGTGTTGCCCAGCGACAGCCCCAAAACATCACTGCTCTGGAGAGGTCTGCATGGAGAATGGGCCAAAATAGCCAGCAACAGTGTGCTGAAAACCTTGTGAAGACTTACAGAAAACGTTTGACCTGTGTCATTGCCAACAAAGGGTATATAACAAAGTATTGAGAAACTTTTGTTATTGACCAAATACTTATTTTCCACCATAATTTCGCAAATACATTCATAAAAATCCTACAATGTGATTTTCTGGAGAAAAAAATCTCATTTTGTCTGTCATAGTTGACGTGTACCTATGATGAAAATTACAGGCCTCTCTCATCTTTTTAAGTGGGAGAACTTGCACAATTGGTGGCTGACTAAATACTTTTTTCCCCCACTGTATCTGTGTGTTGTACCAGACTACGCTCCACAGAACAAGATAACAACAAGAGAGGATTCGCGGAGGTGGAAAAGGTCAGGTGTCAACCATAAGACCGGGGGCCAACTAATAAAAACCTGCAAGTATCTCACAATGAAAGGTCAAGGGGATTGAAGTTATGATCTTGAACTTTAAAGGTACAAGTAAGAAGTTACGTAGAATGGGCTAGAATGGGCTAATGTGAATATGTTCTTGTTTTGGGGGGGGCGTGAATATTGCTTCACCTTTTAAGGGAGAGGGGCTATTGATCTCCTCTTCTTTCTAGTTTGTCAAATGCAGGCGGGCCAGGCAGGCCATATTAGAAGCTGTCAACATCGCTCCGGCTAGCTCGCCTCTCTCGCCACATGCCCTTTAGTACAAACAGCCAGCCTTTGATTAAAACCCAGGCCAAATAATTGCACCTAACATATTCCACTGCCTTAATCGAAATGGCACGAGCTATAACAAAAGAGCAACTTTGAGATGTACATGAAAAGCCCTTTACAAATAAAAAAGTATTATTAGTAAGTATTAATATTAGTAAAGTAAAAGTTTTTAGTGAAGGCACATAATTACCCAAAGGTTGCATATAAACATGTTTTCTGATGTTTTTATCATATTCTTTGTGTGGGTAGTAACAGGTTGAATCATCTTTCTCTATGGAACAAGGGGGTTGGTGAAAGGGGGAAGTGTCGTGCTATATTGACAACATTGTTGATTTGGGTAGTATGTGAAAAATATGTCTAGTTCCATCAAACTGAACCTATCAGTACCTGATAAACACACATCAAAAAGCATGCATGATGAATGCTGACACGTTTTCTGCTTGCACTAAAAGCATTTGAAATACTTTCATTATAGTGTTATTTTACCATCCTGTATTGCAAAACATCATGGAGAAAGTTTGACATTGCAGACATAATCTAACAATACAAATATTATTTGAACCTGGCAGAAAAATAGGTAGGCATAATCAATATTAGTGTGAATGAATGCAGTGCTCGGCTGCGATACATTATCAACAAATGCTAAACTAAATAAATATCCCATGTCAGAAAAAACATTTTGATTGGGGAGAAAAATAGCAACTAAATCACATAATAAACATGTATTTATATTAGCACATCCTGTCAATGTATTGCTCCTGCACTGCTACAATTACAGTATAGCAACTACAACTGCTATTGCCATAGATTTTGAAACATATAAATGATGCATGCCATTATAAGTTGCTTTTTATAGAATAGAATACATGCTTGATCATCCAGGTCGTTTTTTCCTGCAGAGTCCCCATGATTAGCGACTAGAATCATTAATGCATTTTACTTTAAAACTTCAATGGAAGGTAACTAGCTAGAGAACAGGTTATAGACAACAGGAGTTTTTGCTTCTGGCTCACAGTAGGTTTGAATTGGGGTGAGGAGGGGATGTATGGACAGGGGTAGAGCTGGCTGCACCTCAGTCAGTTCTCACTCTGTCTGTAATTGAACAGGAGTTAGAGCCAACCCTGCACTGAGACCAGAGTGCCAGCTGTCCTTCTGTGACGCCTGTACACCAGGCCTACTTTCCCTGGCACCCGGGTGCCAACTGTGCCAACCAAGCTGCATGAGCACAAGGCTGGGCAATGGGCATGCACACTTGCTCAAACTGCAGACAGTTACCCAAGACCCAGTCACTTGCTTGCTCTGGTGCTCTGTCTTACCATGGAGTCTCTACAACACTTGCTTGTGTGGAAAGCTAGAAGCATTGAGAGTTGAGCTGGAATGGATGAGTTCGTTATAGGTATATAATTTGTGCGGTAACTTGTATTCCATCCTATGTCCACTCGAGATGAATCCCAACTCATTTTGTCCTTTGACCGAATGTCTACTCACTCATCCACCTTTAACCGATCTTTCAAACATCTGTGAAAAAGAATACCCATTTTTTTCTCCAAGATGGATTTTTTCAAAAGGATTCAATCTAAGCTTAAAATAAGCACCATTTATAAGGCGTAACATGCCCACCATGATAATTAATGATATCAGTTGAGCTTGGCTGGTGGGGGAAATAGAAATGGGCGCCCTTACTTAGTGTCACCCCGTTTACACATAATAAAGGCCAGTGATGTATTGCCCCTGCGCCGTTGTTTTAGCCGGTTCTCTTCTGGAGGAGCATCCATCACAGATGCGGGTGGATGGAAGAAAATGGCAGATAACTTTCGATAAACTCATTTAGAATGTAGCTTTTTTGGGGTAATGCGACAAATCGCGAGACAGGCCAGCCATTATTTTCTTTGACTGCAGGGAAGATAACTTGTACAGTGATAGAGGAGCCATAAAGCAACAAGCAATTACACTGCATTTGTTGTAATTAGCCTTAACTGCAATTTCTGTCAGTGTGGAGTTAGTGTCACCGTTAATAATGTCTGTAGAACGTGCCAGTTTCTTGGGTCTTTGTGTCTCTGGCAGGTTTTCTCATGTCTGAGCTGTCCATAGTGGCTGAGGAGAAGACCTGGGTTCAAGTAGTATTTGTTGTTTTTTTCAAATACTTTCTCTGCACTTGATTGAGCTTGGTTGAGCTTGGCTGGCCGCAATGGGCCAATAGAGTAGTCCTAAAAGTGCAAAACCAAACCCTTCCGATTGGGCAATCCGGGGGGGGCTCGATCAAACGCTCAAAGTATTTTAACATTAGCCACAGACCCTCGCGGCATCAGCCAGGGCCACTTCATAAATGATTAGGTGGGTCTCCGAGCGTAATTCAATTAAGTCTTAATAGTCTTAGCCCCTTTAATTGCTGAGGAGATCTGAAAGCCTGGTGTGTCAGTCTAGTGGGTGTACTGTATGGTCGGAAACAATCAGAATCAGAAGGATTACTCAAAATGGATTTCTGACTCAACTGTTGCTAATGCTGAGAACAGAACACACACTGGAACAATGGTGGAGCGATGTGGAAACTAACAAAGACCCAAACCTGGGCCCTCGTGAGTGCTTTGCTCTTCAAACAGCAGAGCACACGAGACTTTGATAAGACCATTATGCTCCAGACTGCAACCAGCAGAACGGAGAGCCTGGTCGCAGAGGGAGAAGAAGAGGAGGGAGGAGAAGAGAACAGAGGCGGAGCCATTTTTTGAACCGTGCCTCTAGGGTGCGAGACGCTCCAGAAGGGAGCTTTGTTTGGTCCTGAAACTCCTCCGCTCCGCTGATGCTGCCGATGTCGGCCAGCGAAGGGTCTCCAGAAGACGGCAGTGGCCGCTACCGCCGCCGTTCTGCTCCAGGCTGTCACGCGTCTTCTGCACCTCCTCCGAGAGTTTATCCTGATAGACAGATGGAGAGGAAAGAGGGAGAGAGAGCGATAGAGAGCGAGAGAAAGGGAGAGAGAGAGAGTGTGAGAAGGAGAAAGAGAGAAAGAAAGAGAGAAAGACAAAGGTGGGAGAAGAAGAGAGAGAGGAAAAATAAACAGAAAGACCGAGAGAACAGAGAGGAGCGAGAGAGGGGAAGAGAAAAATAAAACGATTCAACAACACGACTCCAAAACATCCCCCTAATCCATAATCGCATTTCACTTGTATTTCCAAAGAGTGGCAGTGACCTTGAGACCTCTCCATCTTGTCTGCCGATAGGGGACCCCACATCCCCTTTTCTCCCCCTGCCTCAGTCTCTAGCTGTGACACTAATATACAGAGGCGGAAATTAAAAGCGAACACAATAAAATGATGGGGTCCCTGATATCCCCAGGCCCGCTGGGCATGGCTCACCAGGAGATTCACCAGACGAGACAGCATCCTGACATTGACTAGCTAATTAGGTACTGTACATTCAACACAGGATACAGAGTACTGGTAAAGGAGGATATGTCATGTGTCGTCTGTCAGTTATTCTAAGTATTTTCACACTATCCTAGAAGTCAAGGAGGGAATTTTTGTTCACTCGGATGTTACTATTCAAATAAATTATTATTGGTCTTAAATTAGTACACCATGTTGTTTTGTATGTGATATTGAGACATATGAGAATCATAGCATAGGCTGCTAATGTTGTTAAAGCTAATATACTGTATTTACACCAAACACCATTTTCCTTACAATTTAATACAAAAAACCCTACCAATGGGGATTTATGATGTATTTCCTGCATCCAAAACAAAGCGATATTCCGATAATATGAAACGCTTAATCCTCACTGGACTAAACTGGGCATTTATCTTTATGCATTGAATGTGCTTTAAAAACCAACGCTGCTCCTGGGGTGATATACGGTAGTTGCCATGAATCCTAAATGTAGGTACATTTCAATAGGAGAGATTGAGACACCTTTAAATACTCGGCATGCATGGCTTTAGTCCGATCGAGGAGGTCACCACCCTTTAATTTGCAACATCCATTTCACAAACACTCTTATCTCCATCCTATTCCAAATCTGATCAAGGACCAGAGGGGGATGAAACTACAACTGAGCTGGGAGTTAGATGTCGTGCAAACCTCAACACAAGCCTATAGCCAGCCAATGAGCTTTGCAATGCAAGTAAATGGACTTTCCCCCTCAATTTTTCCTTAAAATCTCCCCAAAGCCTTCAGTCGTTATCGCCGGATGAATGGCTGTGCACCTTTGTTACATTTTTCATTCAATCCTTCTCTCCCCCTTGATAGTTGATTGTCAAGTCTGATGATAGGCTTTCAGGGTAGCGCGGTGGGCGCAGGCAGCCATGGCTGGAGACATTGATAGATGAGGTTGAGTTTTCGCTAGCGCCGCCATATCCAAATGCATCCAAAACAAGTCGTCCCTCCCTCCTGAACATAAATTGGAAATGGTGTCCTTGGCAACAACTAGCATTACGTTTTGTTTTGAACTTTAAAGGACTATTCCAGTCTTGGCTAAAACATACCGGTGGTTTCCCAATCTTACTTTGTTTGATTCTTTTGTTTTGCAGGCGCATTGATACCAGGGTCGTATTCATTTGGGCACACTGTAGTAAAGAGTTTTAAGCATTTCTTGTTTCACAAGTCCAGGTCGTCCCTCCCTATTTGAGTCAGTTTTCTTCCGTTTGGTGCATAATGAATATGATCAATATCTCTCCCCCAGTAATGGTACCATTCATTGAGAGCTTGTTCTTATTACCAAAGTCCTGTTATGTCTGGTTGCTTGCTGAACATCTGGTTACAGTAGGTACAGTCATCTCAGTAACCTAACATGTGTCTCTCTCCATACGTGAATGTTTGCTGCATCCGTTCACACAAGTTAGAGCAACATTGATCCCCTCCACTGGCACACGTCGACAGATTCTAATTCCATGTTTAATAATCCACTCAGGTTGATTAATTCTGGGGCTGCTGTTATTCTGTAAAATACCCATCATTTGAATAATCACAGGGTATGTGGCTATGTGGAAATATGGCCCACAACTGAGAGGGAGGCTGCACTGCAAAAGGAACCCTATTAATGTTATGCCTAGTGCTATATACTCTATGGGCCTTGGTTAAAAGTAGTGCTCTATATAAGGAATAGGGTGCCATTTGGGATTCAGACATAGAGTTATACTCCCTACGGTTACCCCGAATAAGTGTAGCTAATGCATGTATTAGGCTCATTGGAATGCATACCGCCATACCTCCATTTCCTGTTATGACGCACATATTTTACTCTTCCTGCCTATTTGTTACACATGACCATTTATGATTGGTTTATAAAGGCATAGCATGCCCACCATGCTAATGAGTGGCTTTATCTTTTATAATGATGTAGCATATTCATCACTGATGTCAAGAAGTCAGTATAAAGTTTTGCATTTGAGAGATATGTGCAATGCACTTCGGTGAATTCACTTACTTATTGTTAACACATTTGGAAATGAAAAAGTTTAAGATAAATGACTTTTTAAATGTGGTATGAATCATATGAGTATAAGACATGATCTCCATGAACTGTAATTACATGACCTTTATCAACCTTACCTAACAGTAACACAACCTGACTACTTCTAGCCCACACAGTTCCACTTTTTCCCTACGATGTTGTTTGAAAGGTCACTTTGGCATAATTAAATGAATTTAATTACACATGGACAATTAAAGGACACTCTGTGTCAATAAGAGTTATGTGAGATACCTTGAGTATCTAAGGAACAGCACAAACAAAAATCCACACAAGAATATACAGTAGCTGTACACATAACACACAAACACACAAAGTTTCAGGCTACTATAGGCCTATCGCTAAGAAGTCTAATTATAGCAACCAGTTTGGTTGCCAAGAACAGAACCTAAGTAATAAGTGGAGCTGAAGGATGGGACTAAAAACAAACAAAATATAACTATTGTAAAATATACTGTATCCATAAAATATATATAGTATGTATAAGCTGGAAGTAGAAGCGTAAGTGTTGTTGTCCATTAGTTTACTCCAATTAGGGGAGGGTTGGTAGGGTTAGGGGAAAATAATAAAGGAAAATATATATAAAAAAATATATATTTTATATATATTTTAAAAAATATATGTATATGGGGGATTGGAAATTATGCAGACAATTACATTGATGGAAGCTACAATATAGCTGCAATATTAAAACTGATCTAGCCCCTAAAAAAAATATATATATATATATATATATATATATATATATATATATATATATATATATATATATATATATACTGTATATATAATAATAATAAGGCCGATCCTAATTGATGGTCAATAACAACAACTTATCCTAATGCATGGCCTATGTGTTACTAAACAAAGCATTTCTCCTACACAAGCCTCTACGTTTTGGCTTTATAAAGAGCAGGAAGGAGAGCCCATGTTGGAGGAGTGCTGGGCAGTGCGGTGTTACCTTGTAGGCCTTCATGATGTCCACAGTGTCCACGGCTGTCTGCTCCAGCACCCCCTGGTTCTGCAGCAGCGTCCGCACCGTCTCTTCCATCCTGCACACGCACGTACACACACAAATAGAGGGGGGAAGAAGAAGGGGGGTTGGTTTAGAGCCAGCGACACAAGAGGAGACGCAGTGGGTTTGGATCATACCCCAGTCCCTTCCCACTACAGCATGTGGTACACCACACACTGTGGTACTGAATGGGTACATATGGCGCTGGGGAGGTTCAGAAGTGCATCCACTGAGGCAGAGTATTGACTGACTGCCTCTGCTTCAATGTCTCTATGGGACTTGTGATACGGTTGTGCCTCGATTTTTGTCCCAAATAAGGATTTCTCTCAATGTAAACCAGAGACTTTTACCCCATAGCCTACATCAATATGCTACTACTCAATCCTGATTTCCAAATGAATCACTACAATGGCATTACCTCCCTGGCCTATTCCGGGTAAAAGCACATCCACTGAGAGTTGGACCTTTAGGGAGATTGTGTAGGATAGGGCTCCCTCCATTGACCCAGCGGAAAATAGGCCTACACGTCAGAGTACAAAGAGATGGAGCGATGAAACCACTGTGACATTTCAGGGAGAGGAATACCATTGTGGAGCAGGGAGAGAAGCCCAGACTTTGATAAACGAAGGCGAATTCCAAATCATCACATGGACATAGCCGGGGACAAAGCCAGGGACATAGACAGGGATATAGCTAGGGACAAAGCCAGGGACAAAGCCATGGACATAGCCAGGGACAAAGCCAGGGACAAAGCCAGGGACAAAGCCATGGACATAGCCAGGGACAAAGCCAGGGACAAAGCCAGGGACAAAGCCAGGGACAAAGCCATGGACATAGCCAGGGACATAGCCAGGGACCTACCCAGTGACCTAGCCAGGGACCTAGCCAGGGACATAGCCAGGGACATAGCAAGGGACATAGCCAGGGACATAGCCAGGGACATACCCAGGGACATAGCAATGGACAAAGCCAGGGTCACAGCCAGGGACCTAGCCAGGGACAAAGCCATGGACATAGCCAGGGACCTAGTCAGGGACATAGCCAGGGAAATAGATAGGGACATAGACAGGGACATAGCCAGGGACATAGACAGGGACATAGCCAGGGACATAGCCAGGGACCTAGCCAGGGACATAGACAGGGACCGAGCCAGGGACAAAGCCAAGGACATAGCCAGGGACATAGACAGGGACATAGACAAGGACCTAGCCATGGATGGACAGATGGGTGTGTCATTTGCATTTTAAAATGCCGTTCCTAAGAGTAAAGAGAGCAAAATGACGCAACACCAGATAACTTGATGTTGCAGTAAACAGCATTAAGAAACCTACTTGTGTCTAACTGAATTCCCTGTCAGTGTCAGTCACCTTTAAGTGGTGACACTTCTGATCATCCTTTCAACAGTGACAGTCCCCATCTCAACACTATTAACTGTTTAGGCTTAACACACTCTGGAGAAGACAAATCAGCCACGTTTGTTGTTTGTTCTTACAGCTGAGCTCAGTGACATTTTGCCTGTTTTCCCACTGCGGTTTTCATAGCTGAACTGTTGCACGACGGCTAAGCCACGGCTTTAGCGTAGGCAGGGCTGTGCTCTGCCATTGTAGTAGCCACACCATCTGGCAGGCTGAGTTGGAAGCCAGAGAAAAGCTGGCTATAATCAGGCCTAGCTAGCTGACTGACTGACTGACTGACTGACTGACTGACTGACTGATTGATTGATTGACAGGCTGAGTGAGTGGTCAGGTCTATGGCAGATTGCTGTAGCCTGCCGCTTAGTACACTGTCCTTAATCGTTATGGTCAGGGATATGGGGTGTGGGACTAGGACATTGTAGTCAGGCCAGGTCAAGGACTTTGTGACTGAACCAACATGGGGTAACTGACTCATTCAGAGTTTATTGACTTTACATTAGTTGGGTAACAAATATGGCAGAGCTGAAATACAGTGGGATTCAGTCATCCTCATCACAAAAGTACCTGTGTCTACAGCATGACCAGGGTCAGGAGTTTTTTACTGGTCAGATGATGTCGTAAGGTAAACCTCCTGACCCTTACTTTGATCCACTAGATGAATAGGAGAGCAAAGGCATTATTTACCCAATATTTACATTGATATTGCATTACAAAGGTATTTTGTTTTAACCTGCTTTATCAAACAACTTTATTTCACAATTTCATTCTCTCAAGATCTTTCCTTCCCTCAAAAAACACATTCAAATCAAATTCTCCACATTCTCCGCCACATTACCAGACAGACAGAACGTCACTGTGTAGAGAGGTGGAGAGGTAGTGGTCTGACCCCAGTGACCTCCACATGGCTAAGTGACAGGATGATGGGGGCCTTTGATGTTCCTCTCCTCTGGCTGGCCTGTGTTGTGGCTGAGGACTAGGGGCTGTAGGCTGGCGGTCTGACGGCTGCGGCTAGCCAGCACCTGAAAGGGTCTCTTTGTATGTTTTTAATAGGGGCTGATTCAGGGTAGACCCTGAGAGCACACGTTGTGCCTCAAAGTCCCCACAAGCACTGCTGGACAAACCCAGGCCCGTTCTGAATCTACAGCCTGGCCAGGAGAGATGGCCAGATAAATTATCCTGCAGCACACACACAACTACACACGGCTTCCAGTGCCGATTGAGGGGAATGACTTCAACATGCATTGGATTCCCCAGACTGTTTGAAGTCACAGGGTCCTGTATGTGCACCATATAAGCAGAGAGAGAGAGCAGAGGAGGATAAAGGGACCATGGATATGGATGGAAGCCACTGCAGCATGGTGCCAAAGTCTGACTTCATAATACATGCTGAGCTACAAAGTGCCTGACAACGTTCTGTGACTGTCAAAATGCTTTTCTATGAATCAGGAATGTCCAGGACTAGTTGTAATGCTATGCTGAATAGCTTCTACCCCCAAGCTATAAGACCGCTAAATAGTTAATTAAATAGTTAACCAATAGCTACATGGAATATCTGCATACTGTATCTTTTGACTCATCACATACGCTGCTGCTGCTGTTTACTATCTGTCCCTTTATTCCTAGTTATATGTACATATCTACCTCAATTACCTCGTACCCCTGCACATCCACTTGGTACTGGTACCCCGTGTATATAGTCATGTTATCATTACTCATTGTGGATTTATTCCTCATTATATTCTTTTTCTTTTTCCTCTCTGCATTGTTGGGACGGGCCCGTAAGTAAGCATTTCACTGTTAGTCTACACCTGTTGTTAATGAAGCATTGTGACAAATACAATTTGATTTGATTTAATGCTATGACATGTCGTAATGCTATGACAATTCATAAATCTATGACAAGGCGTAAAGCTATGACAAGTCGTAATGCTATGACAAGTCGTAATGCTATGACAAGGCGTAATGCTGCAACATTGGCATTCAAAAGCTACATATGAGAGGAAAGCCAAACAAATCTTTCTCAGGTGTCTGCTAGCCTACACTTTACATATGACACATCTCAATCAATCAATCAATCAATTTTATTTTATATAGCCCTTCTTACATCAGCTAATATCTCGAAGTGCTGTACAGAAACCCAGCCTAAAACCCCAAACAGCTAGTAATGCAGGTGTAGAAGCACGGTGGCTAGGAAAAACTCCCTAGAAAGGCGAAAGCCTAGGAAGAAACCTAGAGAGGAACCAGGCTATGAGGGGTGGCCAGTCCTCTTCTGGCTGTGCCGGGTGGAGATTATAACAGAACCATGCCAAGATGTTCAAAAATGTTCATAAGTGACAAGCATGGTCAAATAATAATCAGGAATAAATCTCAGTTGGCTTTTCATAGCCGATCATTAAGAGTTGAAAACAGCAGGTCTGGGACAGGTAGGGGTTCCATAACCGCAGGCAGAACAGTTGAAACTGGAATAGCAGCAAGGCCAGGCGGACTGGGGACAGCAAGGAGTCACCACGGACGGTAGTCCCGTACGTATGGTCCTAGGGCTCAGGTCTCTCAGTTGGCTTTTCATAGCCGATCATTAAAGAGTTGAAAACAGCAGGTCTGGGACAGGTAGGGGTTTCGTAGCCGCAGGCAGAACAGTTGAAACTGGAATAGCAGCAAGGCCAGGCGGACTGGGGACAGCAAGGTGTCATCATGCCCGGTAGTCCTGACGTATGGTCCTAGGGCTCAGGTTCTCAGAGAGAAAGAGAGAACGAGAGAATTAGAGAGAGCATACTTAAATTCACACAGGACACTGGATAAGACAGGAGAAGTACTCCAGGTATAACCAACTAACCCCAGCCCCCGACACATAAACTACTGCAGCATAAATACTGGAGGCTGAGACAGGAGCGGTCCGGAGACACTGTGGCCCCATCCGAAGAAACCCCGGACAGGGCCAAACAGGAAGGATATAACCCCACCCACTCCGCCAAAGCACAGCCCCGCACCACTAGAGGGATATCCCCAACCACCAACTTACAATCCTGAGACAAGGCCAGTATAGCCCACAGAGGTCTCCACCACAGCACAAACCAAGGGGGCGCCAACCCAGACAGGAAGATCACGTCAGTAACTCAACCCACTCAAGTGACGCACCCCTCCCAGGGACGGCATGAAAGAGCACCAGCAAGCCAGTGACTCAGCCCCTGCAACAGGGTTAGAGGCAGAGAACCCCAGTGGAGAGGGGAACCGGCCCGGCAGAGACAGCAAGGGCTGTTCGTTGCTCCAGCCTTTCCGTTCACCTTCACACTCCTGGGCCAGACTACACTCAATCATATGACCTACTGAAGAGATAAGTCTTCAGTAAAGACTTAAAGGTTGAGACCGAGTCTGCGTCTCTCACATGGGTAGGCAGACTGTTCCATAAAAATGGAGATCTATAGGAGAAAGCCCTGCCTCCCGCTGTTTGCTTAGGAAATTCTAGGGACAATTAGGGAGGCCTGCGTCTTGTGACCGTAGCGTACGTATTGGTATGTACGGCAGGACCAACTCGGAAAGATAGGTAGGAGCAAGCCCATGTAACGCTTTATAGGTTAACAGTAAAACCTTGAAATCAGCCCTTGCCTTAACAGGAAGCCAGTGTAGGGAAGCTAGCACTGGAGTAATATGATCAAATTTCTTGGTTCTAGTCAGGATTCTAGCAGCCGTATTTAGCACTAACTGAAGTTTATTTAGTGCTTTATCCGGGTAGCCGGAAAATAGAGCATTGCAGTAGTCTAACCTAGAAGTAACAAATGCATGGATTAATTTTTCTGCATCATTTTTGGACAGAACATTTCTGATTTTTGCAATGTTACGTAGATGGAAAAAAGCTGTCCTTGAAACAGTCTTGATATGTTCGTCAAAAGAGAGATCAGGGTCAAGAGTAACACAGAGGTCCTTCACAGTTTTATTTGAGACGACTTTACAACCATCTAGATGAATTGTCAGATTTAACAGAAGATCTCTTTTTGTTTCTTGGGACCTAGAACAAGCATCTCTGTTTTGTCCGAGTTTAAAAGTAAAAAGTTTTCAGCCATCCACTTCCTTATGTCTGAAACACAGGCTTCTAGCGAGGGCAATTTTGGGGCTTCACCATGTTTCATTGAAATGTACAGCTGTGTGTCATCCGCATAGCAGTGAAAGTTAACATTATGTTTTCGAATAACATCCCCAAGAGGTAAAATATATAGTGAAAACAATAGTGGTCCTAAAACGGAACCTTGAGGAACACCGAAATGTACAGTTGATTTGTCGGAGGACAGACCATTCACAGAGACAAACTGATATCTTTCCGACAGGTAGGATCTAAACCAGGCCAGAACTTGTCCGTGTAGACCAATTTGGGTTTCCAGTCTCTCCAAAAAGAATGTGGTGATCGATGGTGTCAAAGGCAGCACTAAGGTCTAGTAGCACGAGGACAGATGCAGAGCCTCGGTCTGACGCCATTAAAAGGTCATTTACCACCTTCACAAGTGCAGTCTCAGTGCTATGATGGGGTCTAAAACCAGACTGAAGCATTTCGTATACATTGTTTGTCTTCAGAAAGGCAGTGAGTTGCTGCGCAACAGCTTTTTCTAAAATTTTTGAGAGGAATGGAAGATTCGATATAGGCCGATAGTTTTTTATATTTTCCGGGTCAAGGTTTGGCTTTTTTCAAGAGAGGCTTTATCACTGCCACTTTTAGTGAGTTTGGTACACATCCGGTGGATAGAGAGCTGTTTATTATGTTCAACATAGGAGGGCCAAGCACAGGAAGCAGCTCCTTCAGCAGTTTAGTAGGAATAGGATCCAGTATGCAGCTTGAAGGTTTAGAGGCCATGATTATTTTCATCATTGTGTCAAGAGATATAGTACTAAAACACTTAAGTGTCTCTCCCGATCCCAGGCCCTCGCAGAGTGTGCAGATCCAGGACAGCTAAGCCCTGGAGGAATACGCAGATTCAAAGAGGAGTCCGTAATTTGCTTTCTAATGGTCATGATCTTTTCCTCAAAGAAGTTCATGAATTTATCACTGCTGAAGTGAAAGCCATCCTCTCTTGGGGAATGCTGCTTTTTAGTTAGCTTTGCAACAGTATCAAAAAGAAATTTTGGATTGTTCTTATTTTCCTCAATTAAGTTGGAAAAGTAGGATGATCGAGCAGCAGTGAGGGCTCTTCGGTACTGCACGGTACTGTCTTTCCAAGCTAGTCGGAAGACTTCCAGTTTGGTGTGGCGCCATTTCCGTTCCAATTTCCTGGAAGCTTGCTTCCAAAGCTCGGGTATTTTCTGTATACCAGGGAGCTAGTTTCTTATGACAAATGTTTTTCGTTTTTAGGGTGCAACTGCATCTAGGGTATTGCGCAAGGTTAAATTGAGTTCCTCAGTTAAGTGGTTAACTGATTTTTGTCCTCTGACGTCCTTGGGTAGGCAGAAGGAGTCTGGAAGGGCATCAATTAATTTTTGTGTTGTTTGAGAATTTATAGCACGACTTTTGATGCTCCTTGGTTGGGGTCTGAGCAGATTATTTGTTGCGATTGCAAATGTAATAAAATGGTGGTCCGATAGTCCAGGATTTTGTGGAAAAACATTAAGATCCTCAGCACCATACATTAAGATCCTCAGCACCATACATGACCAAGGTAGATCATCTACACACACAGTGACCTGAACATAACATTTAGTTATATTGTCGTCTTGAAAGGCGGGTTCAAGTTTAGCTCCCATTAATTCTAACCACATTTCTCCCTCCGATTCATCTGGGGGAGCATCACAAATAGGACTGTCTTGGACAATTACCCCTGATAATCACATTTTGATGGTGTACTGATTAGGAATTATATTGTTTTCTGAAGCTATTTAGCAGTATAATTAATGAGGACTTGGGAGGGAGATCCGAGAGGTTGTTTTGAGTGCATAATGCTTTTTAAGTTTAAAAAAAAAATGGTTTTATATTTAATCGAATAGAGTGAGAATGGTTTAAAAGGTTATGAGAGTTTATTTCATTTATCTCTAATAATAAACATGAATTAAGATCATAACTGTAATCCATCAAGAATTTCAAAACTCCCTCAAGTAGCACATATGCTGTATATTAAGTGTGAATATGATGTCACTTCGATCCAATTTACATAGGTCACAGTCTATGATTTTTCTCCTAACAACTTGAACCATTAACTTTGTCTATGATACTAAATGTAATAACATTGGCATTTAAAATCTGTTGGCAATTTCCTGTTTTTGTGAAACACTTCAATCTTTACGATAGCAACTCTACTTGATGTCAACTCAAACCATGAGAGCTGATAACAATCTTCGTGACAAAAAAGTTGTGAAAGATAACTTTGATTCTACACAAAAAAAAACATACATCTGTGTCCGAACAGCTCTTACTTAATGTGGTTACAATCTCAGTGGTTGTAAATGACCTTCTATTGAGGACCTCGCTGGAGAAAAGGAAGGAGGAAGGGAAAGATGGAGCTATGGATGGATGGAGGAAAGCAAAGCCTGACTCGTTTTGACCCCCAGACTGCACCAGCTGAATTTCAAACACGTCGGCAACAGCCAGGAAGTACAATTAAGTCTCCAATCAATCTCCAGCCCCAGGTATAAGTAACACACACACACACACCGACACACACCCCACATCACTTCAAGTAAAGCCAATGGGGGAAGGAAGCCAGATGTCTGAATGAGCTGAATGAGGTGTGTTTGACAAGCCATCAGAACATCCGACCATTGATGGACCAAAACGGCCTTTTAGAGGTAGAACACCCTGTGTGGCGGTCTCCCCCTGCGTCCTGTGTCTCACATTACTCATGTCTCAGCCGCTTTCAGATGGCCCGAACATTGACACACAGATTTGCAGCTTCCTGCCATTAAAGCCATGAAAACTTTCAACGCCGTCCAGACTTCAAATGGGACGCCATTTTTATCACCTGTCAATGTAAACTAGCAAGCGCTATTCCAGTTGTAGAACGGATACTAGTAAAATTAAACTAGTTCTCAGCGGTACCTCTAACAACGCTTCACGCACAACCAAGGATTTAGCAAAAGAACAACACACACACACACACACACACACACAGATCTTTAAACGCTCACACTGATCAGATTGCCTCAGAGTCCGACTTACCCCATGTTGCTGAATTTGGGTCCTTTGCGGTTCTTACAAACATCCTTTCTCCTAAACAACGCCACAAACACTGTGCACACTCCCCTAAGCTCCATGGGGACAAGCAGACGGACCAACCAGCCAGCCTGCTCTCAGCCCTCAGCTCTCAGAGTGTCACCGGCTGACCCAGACACAGATCAAAATGTAGGTCCGCTAAAATAGGGCCAGTCAAGAATCATACAAGCCTGAGTGCTTTTCCCATCGAACAGACACAGCCAGCATGTTTGGTTGGTCGTCCGTTAGCTGGTCTCTGGTTTGGAATCATGAAGCACACACAACCCGCCGGCCAGTCTAAACCAGTCTTGCTTTCTATGAGGTGGCCCTGTGTCTGCCCTTGTGGTGGGTTATTATCCAATCCCAATGCTGTCCCAGTCAGGACCATGGTCTGGTAAGGGAAGTCTGCGGTCCAAAGGGAGGGAGACGTAAAGGGGGAGGGAGGGAGAGGGGAGGAAAGGGGGAGGGAGGGAAACCCTTTCCCATATGTCTCATGTTAAGCCTGAGCCAGAGGAGGACAGCCCCTGCTGTGTCGACGCTAGGCTGTGGCTAGGCTACGACCAGGGGATCAGGTCTGTGGCCACAGGGGGAGGCCAGGATAGGGATCACCCAGCCTGGGATAAGTGTGAGGGGATGAATGGGTGGATGGATGGACAGCAGACATGTGGAGCTTTACTAGCTGCCAGGGATTAGAGATGCTTTAGGCTGAGTTGAAACCAACACTTTCTATTGCTATGTAAGTCACTGCTGTGTCGTCGTGTCAATACTGTACACAGACAGGCAGACAGACTGAAAGACAAACATATGTATTTCTTAGGACACATATCACCATGCTAGAGAAAGAGTGAGACCGTGAGCTCATGGGTTGGATTGATCTACCTGGCTTCTGCAGCCTCTGGGCTCACTGGGGAAAAGCCCTGCTCCAAACTCTCACTCCATCAACACGGTATTAGGAGCTGAGCTCTCCCAAACCCCATTAACCAGGTTTGACAAAGGCACAATTTGAAAAGTCTTAAGCACGAGGGGTCACCATGACTTGATGGATAAATATTATTATCGCCTAATCTTCACCCGGCAGCAGTTCCTGGAAAACTCACCCAAACTATCTGACTCAGCATTGCAAAGTTCAATTTTTCCGGTTAACGACTCTTTTTCGCATTCCCACTAAATCTCTTCCACCTCTGTAAACGCATGTAATTGCCCGGCAGGCCGATAGATTAAGCTAAGCTACTTCTTTATCCTCTTTCAAATTTTTGTTTTGTGTTTTTCGACCAGAATGGGTAATTGTAATTGGGACTCTACCCTGTCCTACCCTAGAGAGCGACCTGAACCCCTAATAAAGCCCTCAGGGCAAATGCTGTTGGGGTCTCTGCACTCGTTCTCTGACCAGGCGATACACATCCAGTTTTGTTTAAAGCGGAAAACGCTGTAAAAGCCACAAGGGCCCTTCATCCCAGTTAGCATGGGGGTAGCATTACAAAGTCCTTAAACCTTAGGACCACTGGCTCTTTCAAGTCAACTTTGACCCCTGACAATGAGACACGCATGACAGGGAGGCAGGGGACGCTCAAAGGGACGAGTGAGACAGTCAGAGGCCAGGCAGGCCAAGGCAGTCATGTCACTTTTTTACAGCCTCCTATTCTTCTGAGAGAGATAACGACTACCTCCTGGATGCTTCCACCATCTTTATTTCATTTGAGGGAAGTAACGTGTCACATAGGGTACAATTCTCACAAACATGCTACGTTTTGTGACCAAAAAGTCACTGCATACACATATGGATAAGGGAAGGCTTGAGTTAATTCCTCTTTAAGACACAATCCTCTTTCTCTCACTCCTCTTTTCCCCTCTTTTAGTTGAGGTTGGATTTCGAGCAAATCCATTATGTTTTTTCCACATGTACATCTCTGGCCATAGGAAGCAGTTAGCAGTGAGCTGGGAGCCAAGGGGACCCATATGAGCAGAGGCCTCTAGCCCTCAGAGGCTCCCGGAGGATCTGTGGTAGGGTTGTGTGTGTGTGTGTGTGCGTGTGCGTGAATGTTAGCATGTGTGGCCCACATGCACCACAAGAACATCACTGATGGCCCCAGAGGAGATACTTAGGGAGGATGACAGGATGAATCCCATTACTCCACAGCACAGCCAGGAGCACAGCTGTCCCGCAACTGCTTCACCTCCCCCCAACCTCCCCCGGCCTGGATGCTCCTCTTGGGGCATGGAGAGGAAAAGGTGGGCTGTGGTCAGGTTCTCTCCCCTCTACACACAACCTATCCCAGCTGAAGTCCTTGTACAGGCTCTTGTATCAGCCTGAATGGACATTCCATCTCATAAGGATCTACTGTGCTTGGCATTGCTGCTATGTAAAGAACTACAGGGTCATTTAAAATTAGATCTGGCTCCCATGTCGAGTTCAAATACAGTACCAGTCAAAGGTTTGAACACATCTACTCATTCCAGGGTTTTTCTTAATTGTTACTATTTTCTACATTGTAGAATAATAGGGAAGACATCAAAACTATGAAATAACACATATGGAATCACGTAGTAACCAAAAAAGTGTTAAACAAAACAAAATATATTTTATATTTGAGATTCTTCAAAGAAGCCACCCTTTGCCTTGATGACAGCTTTGCACACTCTTGCCATTCTCTCAACCAGCTTCATGAGGGTAGTCACCTGGAATGCATTTCAATTAACAGGTGTGCATTGTTAAAAAGTTAATTTGTGGAATTTGTGGAATTTATATCCTTCTTAATGTGTTTGAGCCAATCAGTTGTGTTGTGACAAGGTAGGGGTGGTATACAGAAGATAGCCCTATTTGGTAAAAGACCAAGTCCATATTATTGCAAGAACAGTTTAAATAAACAAAGAGAAACGACAGTCCATCTCTGTTGCAGAGGATAAGTTCATTAGTTACCAGCCTCAGAAATTGCAGCCCAAATAAGTGCTTCACAGAGTTCAACTAACAGACACATCTCAACATCAACTGTTCAGAAGAGACTGTGTGAATCAGGCCTTCATGGTTGAATTGCTGCAAATAAACCACTACTAAAGGACACCAATAAGAAGAAGAGACTTGCTTGGGCCAAGAAACACAAGCAATGGACATTCGACTGGTGGAAACGTATCCTTTGGTGTGGAGACCAAATTGAGATTTGTGATTCCAACCGCCGTGTCTTTGTGAGACGCGGGTTGGGTGAACGGATTATCTCTGCATGTGTATTTCCCACCGTAAAGCATGGAGGAGGAGGTGTTATGGTGTGGGGTGTTTTGCTGGTGACTCTGTTTGTGATTTATTTAGAATTTAACCAGCATGGCTACCACAGCATTCTGCAGCGATACGCCATCCCATCTGGTTTGGACTTAGTGGGACTATCATTTGTTTTTCAACAGGACATTGACCCAACACACCTCCAGGCTGTGTAAGGGCTATTTTACCAAGAAGAAGAGTGATGGAGTGCTGCATCAGATGACCTGGTCTCCACAATCACCCGACCTCAACCCAATTGAGATGGTTTGGGATGAGTTGGACAGCAGAGTGAAGGAAAAGCAGCCAACAAGTGCACAGCATATGTGGGAACTCCTTCAAGACTGTTGGAAAAGCATTCCAGGTGAAGCTGGTTGAGAGAATGCCAAAAGCGTGCAAAGCTGTCATCAAGGCAAAGGGTGGCTACTTTGAAGAATCTCAAATATAAAATATATTTTGATTTGTTTAACACTTTTTTGGTTACTACATGATTCCATATGTGTTATTTCATAGTTTGAGGTATTCACTATTATTCTACAATATAGAAAATAGTAAAAAATAAAGAAAACCCTTGAATGAGTAGGTGTGTCCAAACTTTTGACTGGTACTGTATGTTCATACATGTGTACAGTGGTACCCAGAGACATATATTAAGAGATGTCGGACAGGTTTCAGAGCGGACGCCATGTTAGCGCCTTTATTCTCGACATTTTGATGAGGTAACGATAGGAGAGCGCCTCTGAAAATTCCCTATGAAATGACCCGCTGTAAACAAGCAGAACAGATCAGCGAATTGAACAGGCGTTTTTATTGATCAGCATTCGGGATAATGTGTATCCAAGTCGGTACTGTGGACATCTTGATAGGTTTGAAAACTATCCGAAATCAACAGCACGAAGCGGAAGCGTCAATTATCACTTTAGCGACGGCTATAGAGGACAAAGTGGCGCCCTCGGAACATTCAGACAGAAACCTCATTGGCCCAACTCTTTAAATAAATGACTTTGGTAGTGGCTATTCAGGCATAAGTGTCTCTATGCGTTGACCATAAATGTCAGTATATGTGCCTGATCATGTGTGGATAGGTGTTCATATTACGCCATAGACAGTTGCTGTGTGTTGGCTGCCTGCCTGCCTGTGTATGTAACTGCCTCAGACGGTGCCACCGCCACCAGATCCATACAGCTTCCATAAGTTCACTGCATATTCCATGTCACTGTGCCACAGGCAGTCTGCTGGTCTGCAGCCTACCAGTGGCAAGACAGGAAAGCCTTGATCATGTGTGAACCAACGGATGCCCTACTTTCACACAGGCTTGTAATCTGATCTCATTTAGTACGCCTGTAAAAGATCATCATAACCAGCATGTTTAATCCATAGCGGAAGTGAATTAGTGTGTGTGTGTGTGAGAATGTGAGTGCGTGTGAGTGATCTCCCCTCAAACTAACTACACTGTCACCACTATACAGTAATGCCAGACAGACTGTTACATCTGAATAACCTCTCCAAGTTGATCAGCCTCTGAAATTAAATTACATTTCAAAACTTCCCCTAATCCCCCTAAATAAACTCAATCATTCCAATTCCCTGACTACATTGGAACTCCTCTAACTCGGTTAATTGCGGCACAAGGGAGGGAGGGGAGAAATGTAAAATCATCAACAAACAAACCCTCTAGTAAAGTGGGTTGTTTAAATATAGAACTGACACTTATTATCAGGCTAACCGTCTCCCATCCCTCGCTAATGTGTCTGATGCTGTGAGTGGAACAGCAGTCTGATGCTGTGAGTGGAACAGCAGTCTGATGGCTGTGAGTGGAACAGCAGTCTGATGGCTGTGAGTGGAACAGCAGTCTGATGGCTGTGAGTGGAACAGCAGTCTGATGGCTGTGAGTGGAACAGCAGTCTGATGGCTGTGAGTGGAACAGCAGTCTGATGGCTGTGAGTGGAACAGCAGTCTGATGGCTGTGAGTGGAACAGCATAGTCTGATGGCTGTGAGTGGAACAGCAAAGTCTGATGGCTGTGAGTGGAACAGCAGTCTGTAGTCCCCTGTAGCTCAGTTGGTAGAGCATGGCGCTTGCAACGCCAGGGGTTGTGGGTTCGTTTCCCACGGGGGGCCAGTATGAAAATGTATGCACTCACTAACTGTAAGTCGCTCTGGATAAGAGCGTCTGCTAAATGACTAAAATGTGAGTGGAACAGCAGTCTGATGCTGTGATTGGAACAGCAGAGTCTGATGGCTGTGAGTGGAACAGCAGTCTGATGCTGTGAGTGGAACAGCAGTCTGATGGCTGTGTGTGGAACAGCAAAGTAGCTTCAAAGAATAGCAAATGATAATTTCTTTCCTCAAGATGCCACCAGATGTGCAGGATGTGAAACAGCGCCCGATTCATCCAAATCAACTCCGCAGCTGCTCTGACCGTGGGGCCCTGTTTGAAATGAAACACTTTGGGGCTGGTATGGGTGTTAGATTAGCCTAAAAGGGCATTGATCTCTGAACATGAGTGCAATCACCGAGCTCATTGGGAACCAGGGAATGTGTGTTTTAGCAAGCTAGCTGTGGCGGTGGGCCGGGTGATAACTCACTGGTACAGCTGTGGGCCGGAACACGCTAACACGCTAACGAGGTAAGCACATGACCATGGTCTGTAGTGTTTTTTATAGCCTGACCCTATGTTCTCTCCTCTCCCCCTCCTCCCTTCCCCTCTCTCAGACTGTGGTAATAGTGGGGGGCCAGGCATGAAACCAAGCATGACTCTCCAAACAACATGTCTGGACTTGAACGTCCAACCACTCATTCCTGCCCCCCCGTGCAGACAGAATACTCCACAGAGTTGTAAATCTAGACCTAGAGTAATCATCTGCTGTTGTTATTGGTACTCACAAGCCTGTAGTCCATACGTCTCCCATATCCTGACAAGGAAAAAAAAACTTGTGGAGACAAAGCTGATTCAAAGTCAAGAAGGAGAGCGTAGGTAAGTGTCTTGGAGTTAGCCCATTGATTAGCCAGCATATTATTGCAGGTGGCCATGACCTTATACACAAAATATAGGCTTTAGTATGCAGGTTTAACAGTTCTCCAGCATGCTACCGAGTTCTCCAGAGTTTTCAAACTTCTGTCTCCATAAAGGCAGACAAGTGTTGAAGACAAATAGAGACAGTGAGAAGCAAAGAGAGCCTGGATCTTTCATTACCTGAAAACTGCTTCCCTCATCTTCAGGCTAAACCCTAAGTGGAAGCCTTTGATGGGGGGCCCCAGTGGCCCCCGGGTCCCCCTGGTCCCTGCCTGTCCACAGGACATGCTGTCGACTGTAAGGAGGAGGGAGGGCTAGACTGCTGGGGGTGATGTGGCTCAGGCTTGGCTCTCCTTACAATCCAGTCCGGTCAACTTCTCCTAAAGTCCACACGCCACCTTCTTCCACCTCCATCTTCTCGCTACTTGTCTATGTCACTCTGCTCCTAACTAGACAAACTTCAGCCCTCGAGAAGTTGAGAGGGCTCCTGTTAGTTGGTTTCCCGTTGCCCTCTGTCCTCTCTCTGCAGTGTCTGGCCCCTGTGTGTGTAAATAACCTACAGGAGTGGGCTGTGTGGGCTTCTACTAATCCTTGAGTTTTAATGACGAGCAAGCTGGAGCTAGCTCCCTGAGGGCTGACCCAAGTCAGGGGCCGACCATGTGACCTTCCTGCTGGGGTCTCCTCCCCTTTAATGCTCAGCTGGATAAGGGATGGGGGAGGGTGTGTGTGTGTGTGTGTGTGTGTGTGTTGGGGGGGGGGTCGAGGGTGTGAGTGACCAGTCCCTTAAGGAATGCAGACCTGCTGATCTGAGGACAGACATGAATACAAAGGAAAACACAAAACTGGGAACCGAGACTATGATGTCTTTTTGTGTACAAAATGGAGAAGAAAGCCAGACGACCCACTACTGAATGATTGTTTCGATCAGGTTCTTGCCCTTACATTCCACCTCCAGAAAGAAAGCACCAAGGCACATCAGGAAGCACACACATATGCCCCGCTGGGGCTAGTAAGAAGCTGTGCTTCCCTGGGGTTCGTCTGGCTCCACTCTTAGGCATTCTCTGATGTGTGTGTTTTCTCTATTCCCTGATCAGAGAGAAGGAAGGAGGGAGACAGCAGTGCTATGGATCTAACAAGGAGCTCATTAACATAACTCTCTCATATCATCACAGAACACCTTGGTCTTCCAAAACTGGAGATTGGAAAGCAACCTGGTTTCAGAGCATTTCGTATAAATCTGTACGTAAATATGAGACACTCCAGTTAGAATGATATGTTACGTTTCGTATGGTATGTATTAATTTGTGGATGTCCATCACTCATTTCGTATGATATGTCACGAATTACAATTCATATTATATATTATGAATTTGCAAAACGTACAATATATTACGAATTTGCTAAACCTATGATATGTTACGAATTCTAACTAGATGGCTAACGTTAGCTGGGCTAGGGGTTTGGGTTGGGGTTAGGGTTAAGGTTAGGGTTAAGTTTGAAGTTAGGTTTAGGGTTAAAGTTAGGGAAGGGTTAGCTAACATGCTAAGTAGTTGAAAAGTTGGTAATTAGACAAAATGCTAGTTGTCCGTGAGGATATTCAAACTCGCAACCTTTGGGTTGATAGAAGTTCGCATTTGTGTTGCTAGATGTTCGCATTATACGTCTATCTATCCACCCCGACCAACCACCACTTTTATTTTTTGTCTTAAGTAACCATACCAAACGTAACATTTCATACTAATTTGAGTGTACCAGTTTTACATTTACTATGTTACATCTAGTCTATGAGACCAGGCTGTGGAAAGACAAAATTAAAACAGACATTCTAATAACTTCACAAAATATGGTGTCCTGTTAAGGAAGTTCTACTGAAAAAAATATGGTTTTGTTACATATAGACACACACATAACATATTATAAGCCCTATAAGACAGGCCCATAAAGGCTAATTATTCCTGCAGGCTATAAAAAGTGTTACCAAAATGTTGATATGTGTTTGTGGTATTTTATCTTTATCCTATTTGGAGTGGTCATTAATAATATGTTTCATGACTGAAAGTTAGAGGTCCTACTCTAACTTTATTTCAATGCACTATCATCATTCAATGTGACTTCATTAACGATACTCAAATTAATTGATGCCATTGTTCAAGTAGATTCCAGTCTATTTAAGGGTGTTTCAGATACTGTATAGTCCTCTTTAAAATAACCGATCTTGGTCCACTTTAAAGTGAACTCTGGGGTCAAAAAAATGCCCTTGCCTTTGAATGAGGACTCAACTCTTTTGCCAATTCACATCACATATTTTGTGGCCTGAGTCCTCTTTGCATTCACATTGCTATGTTTAGAAAGGAACTAATATTTTTTCCCAACATTCACTCAAGGTTCTCTGGGTTTTTACAAAGTGCAGGACAAGCGATTCCATCCGAACGTGTTATCAGACAGCTAGATATACCTACTCACATTTTGGAAGCTAATAGACTGCATTTATTTAAAAGATGAGACATAATAATAATGATCAGAAGATAATATTACATGAATATATTATTGGTAAATAGCAGAAGAATAACTGCAGATTAAATAATGCTGTAATTGAAAATTGTACATCCAATCGCCCCTTTAAGAGCTAGCATTGATTCACCAGATATGTTGTTGTCTTCCTACACTATTCAAGCCCCACAATCGAATAAACAGTTTACGAGGTGCTTAGCCTATAGATTACATATTGCAAACAAATAATCTGAACATCGTGTCAGTACGAAACTCCACACACATTTTCTTATGTCCGAGCATCGTCTAATCAATATTCAAAAACAGCACGTTTTATCTGCGAACCTGCACGTCATCATCATCTCTCTTTCGTTGGCACCAATGTGAGGGGTTATGTCAGAGGAAACGGTTTTGCAGTAGTCTAGTGTGTGGTACCGGAATAATGAGAAGTGAACCTGGGGAGCTTTGTGTTCACACTGCCCTAAAAAGGTAACCGGCCAGCGGAATTCAAGCAAACCGAACTCAGACCACCTCCTTCGCTTCAGGGGCACTTTTGAGGGGTCTGAGTTCCTTTGGGTGTTCACACTGCACATAAAAATTCTGCAAACCGCACTGAGTTCATAAAAATTGTCTCAAAGGGACCAAGTGTGAAAACACCCTAAGAGATTGGATGTCAACCTCCATAATTCCTGGATATTATCTATGAGGACACTTTCTGGAATGAGGCTATTCTCTTCTGATGCGAAATGAATGGTAGGCTATGGCTATGTCCCAAATGGCACCGTATTCCCTATATAGTGCACTACTTTTTGACCAGAGCCTATAGGGCTCTAGTCAAAAGTAATACACTATGTAGGGAATAGGTGCCATTTGGGGACGTAGATGATATGTTGCCTAGATATCTGCAGGGCACATATGTTCTATCCTTGACAACCAAAGAAACAGGTACAATGGATGGTTATTTCACTGGAGAATCAGATTTGAGTGGGATTGCAAGTAATAATGCAGGTAACAATATAATAATGAAATAATGCCACTTTTGGAAGGCACAATATGCTCACTCATCCTGAACTAAGCACTACACACAGTGTGTGTGTGTGTGTGTATCAGTGATTTAAGAGTGCAGAGCTGGCATTATCAAGTGGGTCAAAGGTTCAGGCTGAAGACAGTGTGGGCAGCCTGCTGACTGACTGGTTTTCTGGCTGGTGAGCTCTTAATTAAAGTGACCACACAGATGTCCCATCTGCCACTGGGACCACCATCACACATTACTGGCTCCCATCTAAACATGATAATCCAATGAGAGGCCAGGTACACAAACACACACACATGCAGGGATACACGCAAATCACACACATAGACGCGCAGGGCAACACATGCACACACTTTGCAATCATGCATATTGCACACACATGGACTCAATAAACACACAAGCACACACACACACACACCCAAACCCATGCACACAGCCAGACACTCCAACATACAAAAACAAACATTATGAATTAAGTCTCTCTAAACCCGGTTAGCTCCTCTATGTATGTCACTGCAGGGAACCTTCATTTAATAGGCTCTGAAAGGTACAGAAACAAGAGCAATACAAAGATAGAGAAACACATTTCTACCAATGCCTGTTGAAATAACGACCATCCACCACCACTGACAATGAGCAATACAGAGGGAATTACACCAGTTGATCAATTCCAAGCACTTTATCTCCTATAGCATTCAGTGTGGTGGGAAGGTCTCTTATTGCTGAGCACTTTAAGGACATAATGGAATCTTTGTCTACATTGTTCTTACACAATCTAGGGGCCAGCAGAGTAGGCATGCAGTCATCCACAGGAGTCACAGCCAATAAGAACAATCTGTCTGGAGACAGGCAACCGCCCGGCGACGGAAGCATCTGTCACAAAGGGACTAGAGCAGGACCCAATCACAGATAAGCCTAATATATTTTCCCCCTACACACACACATGCACACCCAATCTCGCCCGCCTCACTTATTCGGCTACGGGACGTCGGGCGTCGTTATGCTAGCGCTATCAGCTGATTCATCGGTCCACGCCGGTGATAGCCCAGAATATAAACAGATCTGAGATCAGTCTGGAGTCTGGATGATGTGACAAAAGACATAATAAGGCTATGGCTGGTTGAGTCAGACTCTGATTGGGGATCAGACTGATGGCAGACATAACAGAGGCAGTCACAGAGGCAGTCAGGGAAGGGTGATATGAATAGGGGACAGAGACGGGAGACAGGCACTTATGTAAACATAATACGATGTCTCCCCGCTCACTAGACTTATATTCGATTTCTGTGTTGAATGATCTGTCCCTGATTCCTCAGGCATTATTCCATATGGGGAACAGCTAGCTACTATACAGATACACAATATGCACGTCGAGCTGACTGTGTTGTCTGTGCTGACTGCAAAATCTAATCCAAACTGTACGCCCACATGGATAAATGAATTCTGCTACAGAATGAATATGTTGATGGATACACATATAGATATACGGTGACAGGATGCCACAGCCGAAGGCTGAACATTTAGAGTTGTGGGGCAAGAGAAAATGGGTATATTGACTTGTGGGCTGGAATGACAATGGAGGCATGCTGATTGTTTAACCAGTCCTACAGATTGTTACTAGTCCATTAAGGTTGACTGATTGATTGCTTCTGTGGACAGGTGTCTTTTATACAGGTAACAAACTGAGATTAGGAGCACTCCCTTTAAGAGTGTGCTCCTAATCTCAGCTCGTTATCTGTATAAAAGACACCTGAGAGCCAGAAATCTTTCTAATTGAGAGGGGGTCAAATACTTGTTTCCCTCATTAAAATGCAAATCAATTTATAACATTTTTGACATGCGTTTTTCTGGATTTTTTTGTTGTTATTCTGTCTCTCACTGTTCAAATAAACCTACCATTAAAATGATAGACTGATCATTTCTTTGTCAGTGGGCAAACGTACAAAATCAGCAGGGGGATCAAATACTTTTTCCCTCACTGTAGAATCATGCCGTGTAACCATTGGGTTATAAGTTAATGAACATTTCATTGATGTGCATTGCAGTGTGCGAGTTAGCCATCAAAGCTGTTGTGAATGCGGTTGAGTGAAGCTGGTGAGTTACCATAATAGCCACTACACTGTAACAAATCTGACATTCCTTGGAGCATGGGTGCGAATCCCACCTTCTGACACCATTGTTGCGATTCGGGTGCTTGAACTCCGGTCGCCTTGACCAAGGGCAGTGACCTCAACCACTGGCCCAACAAGCCCACTTGGGACAGCAGTTTACAGTCTTAAGAACGTCAGATTTCTTACAATACTAATACAAAACTTAGAGAAGAAACACTAATACCATTGTTGGACTAATACCATAGTTGGATTTATACCATAGTTGGACTAACTCCCATAGTTAAACACTAGATGACAACAATGAGTATGATGACCCACCACATTTAGAGTCATTCTGCCCAACTAACTCCAGACAACTAACTGCAGTACAATGTCAGACTATTTTAATATGACAGATTTTCTCACCAAATTTAAAATGGGAAGATAAGCGCTCATTATAAAACTCCACGGGTTATTCTTAGGCGGTGCATTGAATGACTATCTCCTAATTATGACATAAGTTCCGAGCTGAGTGGTGCTGAGTGGTGAATTATTTTACTTACTGCTCACACCTCAATGAGCCTGTAGTAAGATGAAAATTACCTTTTAGTAAGGGGAAAATGACCTTATAGTAAGGGGAAAATGGACTCTCAAAGCGGTAGTCATTCTTCGCGGTCAGAGAACTGACAAAGACTTCATCCTTCCTTCATTTTAAATGTTGGAGAGATAAAAATGTGTCTTTCAATACAGTCAAGGTTGACTGATGAAGTGATGCACCAAGAGACGGGTCTATATTCTCCAATTAAGTGGAGAAAGGTAAGAGAGATGCGATAAAGATTTCTCAACACAAAAGATTTAAAACAGAGATGGCTAATGAACCAAAAACAGAGTAATTTTTTTGGGGTGTAAAAGAAAATTGGCCCCTAGCTTGAAACCTGTGGCAAAGTCTGTTGGATCAAAGTCTTTGGCATTACTTCATTGGGTACGGCAGTGCACTCTGATGGTAGCATACACATTTACATTTCGTCATTTAGCAGACGCTCTTATCCAGAAGCGACTTACATTATTATTATTTTTTCATACTGTGAGAATACACGAATGTATCTAGGCCTATTGTGTCTCTGTGTCATGTTACAGTGGTGGAGTAAGCTGGTGGAGCCTACTGGTCTGTTGTCATGGGAAAGCGTTGCCATGGTGCGTGGGACAGGCGGTGTGTGTGTGCATGTCTTTTTTATTTTGTATTCTTTTTTTTGGGGGTGTTTAACCCCTTTTTTCTCCCCAATTTTGTGGTATCCAATTGATAGTTACAGTCTCGTCCCATTGCTGCAACCCCGTACGGACACTGGAGAGCGAAGTCGAGTCGTGCATCCTCCGAAACACAACCCAAAGGAACCGCACTGCTTCTTGACACAGTGCCCGCTTAACCAGGAAGCCAGCCGCATCAATGTGCCGGAGGAAACGCCGTACACCTGGCGACCGAGTCGCGTACACTTGCGCCCGCCCGCCACATGGTCGCTAGTGCGCGATGGGACAAGAACATCCCTGCCCGCCAAATCCTCCCCTAGCCCTGGACGGCGCTGGGCCAATTGCGCGCCGCCCCATGGGTCTCCCGGTCGCGGCCGGCTGCAACAGAACCTGGACTCAACCAGGATCTCTAGTGGCACAGCTAGCACTGCGATGTGTGTGCATGTCAGTGTCAGTGTCAATGTATGTGTGTGTGTCTGTGTGTGTGTGTGTGTGTGTGTGTGTGTGTTGTACCTGGAGAAGTGCTGCTGTAGCGAAACCATCTGCACTCGGCCCAGCTCCGACTCCGTCCGTCACCTCCCGAAGCCGCTTCTCGCTGTCCAATCGCAAGCGTCGCTCTTCCTCTAGTACGTGAATCAGCTTTTTGTCGCTGTGGGAAAAAGACAGAGTCAGGTTAGCTGCTGAATGTCAACAAAACAGCTAAAGGTAAAATGTGTTGTTACCAGCCAACACAGGTAGAGAGAGAGAAAAAGCCACCAGCAACATAGGCCAAAGCACAGTCTGTGACTATCTCCATGTCACAAATATCTATTTCATAATATCTATTTCTATAATATCTATGTCATAATATCTATTTCATAATATCTATGTCATAATATCTATTTCATAACATCTATTTCAGCAGTGCATTTTGTAATTTTACAGTTCAGGAGAACCAGTACCATGTTTCTAACTAGAGCTCCTAAAGCCATCCCAGTTGCCATGGCACAAAATTGATACCCAGTGTAATGCAGCACCCTGCACTGTAATAAAAAAAAGGATGTTGATTCAAATGTACAATTGTAAGGCAACCAGCTGCAATAGGATTGTGAGTTTGCTTTCAAATAAAATGAAGTTGAGCAAACTCACAATCATATTGCAGCTGTGGTAATAAGTTACATATTGAACCCTGCTAGACCTAACCCTGATACACTATCCTTTGTCTCAATTGTATCAAGGCCTAAAAATCCTTCTTTAACCTGTCTCCTTCCCTTCATCTACACCTATTGAAGTGGATTTAACAAGTGACATCAATAAGGGATCATAGTTTCACCTGGATTCTCCTGGTCAGTCTATGTCATGGAAAGAGCAGGTGTCCTTAATGTTTGTACACTCAGTGTAAGTTAAAGCTTAAACCATGCTGCCAGAATCACAGTGGAAAACAACTGCACTAATGCTGGATTTGTCTTCACTAAACATGGTTTTAAAAGACTCCACTGCAGGCTCACTGCTGAAAGATGATGAACTTTAGCTATAGAGACTCTAAAAGCAGAAAAGCTTCTGAACATCCAATTTTTTCTATGACCCTAATTGGAGCATGCACTGTGTCCTGAAGCCTCAGGTTACTCCAAATCAAAAATGTCCTCGGTTCAGATTCTACACTTCAAAGGCTATGCGCCTGCCTTCCTGTCTGACCATCTCCAAGGAAGAAGTTTAAAGTCAAAGATAATGTTGGGGTTCTGTGGTAAAGTTTCGAGGGGCCAAACACTGCGTGCTTTACATCTAAACTTCCACAAGCTGGTTGAGTTTGGGGATTTCACTTGAAGATACTGTAAAACTAAGACGTGATATGGAGAAAGTTAGTGCACTAACTCTCCTACTAATCTGTCTCCATATGGCGAAATCCACCAAGTTACAGTAAGTGACAGATGTAACCAGGGGCGCAACTTTGATTTTGGAAGTGGGGGGATATAATTATTATTATTTTTTAAAGATTTTTCAGTCGGATAAACAATCCAAACAGCCTAACCGACCGCTCGGAGGCGTCCACATGGTCCTAAAGCACAACGTTGCCTCGTTTTGTATCACATTCCAATGATAAAACTGGGGGGGGCAAAAATGCAATTTCAGAATGTGGGGGGGACATGTCCCCAACCGTTCCCAGTGAAAGTTGCACCCCTGGATGTAACTATTGATCACTGCATGCTGGGTAAGCCTCTTAGCCGTACAGTAGATTAAACCACTAAACCATCTCCCTCTGTCTATGGTGTAACAAGCTTATTGCCAAAGATAAGGTTGTTTTACTTATAGTTAGAAAAAGAGAGGCCTTGACACTGTGTTGGAACACAATAATGGTACAAAGTGAAAGGAACACTGCCACTACCTCACTCTCCAACTAATGTGCATGAATTGAGGAGCAAACGAAGTGAAGAGGAAATTGGACATATCCTCCTCATGTCCGACAAGAGTGGCTGAATTTCCTCTTCACTTGAACACAATAACATACAGTACAATACTAGGGTCTGTGATCATTGCAAAGGAAAATCGTGCCTCGAATAATGCAGATACTGATATCCGTTCTTTTACAGTATGTTTAATGGACATTCCTTGATATGTCTCATTCACAGTGATGGCTATAGTTATAGGGGATGCCTCGAAAGAAAGGAAGGAAGGAAAGGGGATACCAAGTCAGTTGCACAACTGAATGCATTCAACCAAAATGTGTCTTCCGCATTTAACCCAACCCCTCTGACTCAGAGAGTTGCGGGGCTGCCTTAATCGGACGTCATCGGCGCCCGGGAGCAGTCGTTCTTGAGTTAACTGCCTTGCTCAAGGGCAGAATGGCAGATTTTTTCCACCTTGATGGCTCGGGATTCAAACCAGCAACTTTTTGGTTTACTGGCCCAACCGCTAGGCTACCTGCCTCCTACACAGTATATAGCCACCAAGGCCATGGGTAGCTGACCATGGCTGTCTTACTATAGAGGGTGTAATGCACATTTCATCATAGGTGTCATTCACAGTGAACATTGTAGTGGATGCTTCAAGCATAGACTACAAGGCCATGGGAAGTTGACTATATATATGGATGTCTTAATATATCTTACTATATGTCTTACTATATGGATGTCTTATTATATGGATGTCTTACTACAGTGGCAAGAAAGTATGTGGAATTACATGGATATCTGCATAAATTGGTCATGAAATTTGATCTGATCTTCTATCTAAGTCACAACAATTAACTAATAACACACAAATTATTGTATTTTTTCTTGTCTATATTGAATACATCATTTAAACATTCACAGTGTAGGTTGGAAAAAGTATGTGAACCTAGGCTAATGACTTCTCCAGAAGCTAATTGGAGTCCAGAGTCAGCTAACCTGGAGTCCATTCAATGAGACGAGATTGGAGATGTTGGTTAGAGCTGCCCTGCCCTATAAAAACACTCACAAAATGTGAGTTTGCTATTCACAAAAGCATTGCCTGATGTGAACCATGCCTCGAACAAAAGAGATCTCAGGAGACCAAAGATTAAGAATTGTATACTTTCAGAAAGTTGGAAATGGTTACAAAATAATCTCTAAAGCCTTGATGTTCATCAGTCCACGGTAAGACAAATTGTCTATAAATGGAGAAAGTTCAGCACTGTTGCTACTCTCCCTAGGAGTGGCCGTTCTGCAAAGATGACTGCAAGAGCACAACGTAGAATGCTCAATGATTAAGAAGAATCAGTGTCAGTTAAAGACTTACAGAAATCTCTGGAACATGCTAACATCTCTGTTGACGAGTCTACGATACGTAAAACACTAAACAAGAATGGTGTTCATGGGAGGACACCACAGAAGAAACCACTGCTGTCCAAAAAAAACATTGCTGCACGTCTGAAGTTGCAAAAGCTCACCTAGATGTTCCACAGCGCTACTGGCAAAATATACTAAAGTTGAGTTGTTTGGAAGGAACACACAACACTATGTGTGTGGAAAAAAGGGACTGCACACCAACATCATAACCTCATCCCAACTGTAAAGTATGGTGGAGGGAGCCTGGACAGCTTGCTATCATCGATGGAAAAATAAATTCCCAAGTTTATCAAGACATTTTGCAGGAGAATGTAAGGCTATCTGTCCGCCAATTGAAGCTCAACAGAAGTTGGGTCCTGACCTCAACCCGATTGAGATGCTGTGGCATGACCTCAAGAGAGCCCGGTTCACACCAGACATCCCAAGAATATTGCTGAATTGAAACAGTTTTGTAAAGAGGAATGATCCAAAATTCCTCCTGACCGTTGTGCAGGTCTGATCCCATACAGGAGTTTGGTTAGGGTTATTGAAAGGAGGGTCAACCAGTTATTAAATCCAAGGGTTCACATACTTTTCCCACCATGCACTGTAATGTTTACGGTTGTTCAATAAAACATGAAAAAGTTGATTGTTTGTGTGTTATTCGTTTAAGCAGACTGGGTTTGTCTATTCTTGTGACTTAGATAATCGTTCAAATTTTATGACCAATTTATGCAGAAATCACTAATTCCAAAGGGTTCACATATTTTTTTCTTGCCAATGTATATGGATGTCTTACTATATATGTCTTACTATATATTCTTACTATATGACACATGATCTCCTACTTCCTTCGTTCTCTGTGCTTTGACCTCCGGTCAGTTAGAGACAGCATCTGAATAACACTAAAAGGTGCTTATTAATACACATACTTCCCCACGCATTGTAGGCCTTACATATAAAGTGCTGATCACTGTAATTGAGTAATAACCTTGTCCAAAATCAACTAGTTCAATCTCCATGGGCATCCCTTAGAGCAAATATGGCATTTCCTTCACCCCTCTGTTAAAAATATATATATAAAATATTTACCTTCATGGCTATTAAGTATAAAGCATGAGTTCAGTTGAAAAATAATAATGAACAATCATTATTATGTTATTTCTGAAATATGCAACACTACCAAGATCTTGTTCATTTGTTTCCATTGCATGGTAGCGAATTCAAAGCAGACAATTTCTCAAACCACTGCACTGCCATCTAGTGGCAGTGCCTCTTGTTCAAGCGAATCAATCAAATCATTTATTTGCCACATGCCCGAATACAACAGGTATAACCTTACAGTGAAATGCTTTTCACCTTCATCATTTTAAGAAGAAAAAAAAGGGTTAAGTAAAAAATAATGAAAAGCACTAGATTGGGAGGGAATCACCTATTACATAACCGGCACTTACCACATGAATGACCCCATTTCAAACCTCCATATATACTATGGAGGCCTTAATATACAACTCTGTATTAATCTCAAATCAACCTACTATATAACTTATATCAAATCAACCCCTATACCCTACCAATAACACTACTACCCCTACCCCTCTACTGTATAAACTGTGTGAGTCCCAAATCAACCCCTATACCCTACCCCTAACATACTAATGTTAGTTAATCCAAATAAACCCTATACCCCTACCCATAACACCATTACCCTACTTACCTATATCTACCTCTTCTTCAAAGATTATCTTAAATAATCCCACATCACCCTCCTCGCACCACCTCCTCCCCCTCCCCCAAAAGTCAAACTGAATGAAAATTGCCCCCCACTACCGCAACACCACAATCAGGGCAGTTTCCAAACAAACAAATTATAATAAAATGAAATACAAAACCAAAAGTTTTTTTTTCCCAAAGGAAACCTCTTGGCTCCTTTAGTTGTGAGCCCAGTGTGTTAGAGTTGAAGCCGTCCAATAAACAACCATGTTTCCACTCTAACTCTGTGATTTGGCCCAAATTCTTCCCAACTGAGGTTTTCATTGGCTGAAGCAGTTGAGCAGACCACATTAAACCCTATTCAGCACCTAAACAGGCCAAGCTCTTCACATCCGTATCCAGTTCTACTATGTGGAGGTGGCTTTTTCGCTCAAACCTCTCCATCACCTAATGGATCTAAATAACACACCCGACAGACATAACCCACTTCTCAAACTGTTGCCAAGTTACTCACCTACTACACCTGGACCGACCCAAACGTTCCTTTACCCGACTAGATTAGACCGAGTTGAACAACTGACATGTTTATAATGTTTTAAAACTTTAGTGACCTTTTTTGAAACTACTGTTTCTCTTTCAGAAGAGGATGGGTTTTCTGTCGTAAAATACATACTCAACATACTTTAAACACAGGCTCAGTGTAAAAAACAATAACATCTCATCAAAAATCAAAAGGTAAATTACGGTATTTTGATTTCATATTTAAATATTCAACCAAACAATTTACAAACATATTATACTACTTTTTATTTACTTTATATCAAAAATGCGTCACCATTGTTCAAATACCCACACTAATTGCCTCAAATATTTTATTATTCCTCTATAAAGATCCAATTTGCCTCAAACCTAACTGCAAATACATTTTCATAATTTGGCCTGTGTTCCTACAATTGTCCATTGTCCCTGGCTTTTGTTAACCACATCTCCTTAAAAACATCTACCCACACAACACCCTGTGCAATAAAAAAACTAATGTCTGCACCCCAAATGGCACCCTCTTCCCTACATACTGCTCATAATCTCCC